>NC_046154.1:168334791-168389791 GCF_011064425.1 Rattus rattus | reverse complement strand
GATGTTGTATAAACATCACCTAAGCATAGTCACCGTCTCCTAAGACAGCCTTCACTGTCAGCGGCTATTCCTTCACTCTCCTTCCCACAGGCCCTGCCCACCCCTGGGTACTTCTTAAGTATTTACCTATGTCTTTGTCTTTGGGGACATTCACACATTAATACACAGACTCTTACCTCTGGTCTTTTGTGTCCAGTTTCTTTCACTAAGTATGATTTTAAAAAATACCTTAATTAGGGGACTTTACTCTTTAGAGTACTTTATAGAAACACTGAACAGAAATCCAGTGTTCTCTTAATGGTTCTTCTCAAAACTCATGTGCACAATTCTTCATTACTGTTTTCTGCTCTGTCATCGTAACCATTTTTTAAGTGTAGTGTCTGCTACATTCACATAGTTACGCTGGAATATTCTTTATGTGTGTACTTTTTTCTTCAGTTTTATGTATGTATGTATATCTGTATTTAAGTATTTATTTATTTATTTATTTACTTATTTATTTATTATTGTTAAGACAGTGTCTCACTATGCAGTCCAGACTGGGCTGGAAGTCACTATGCCACGTAGGCAGACCTTCAACCTTATGTCTAATCCTCCCCTCTCAGCACCCGCCCTGAGGTGTTGACTGGAGCTCCAGGTATAACCCATCACATCCAGCCGTTTCTCAGTTTTAAACGGTAGAGAGGAGAGACATCTTTAGCCAAGGAGGAAGAAACAAAAAACAACAACAACAACAAAACCCCTTAAAACAATCAAACAAACAAAATCAAGGCACAAGAACTCATGGTCTTTGATGAAGGCCCCATTTCTAGCTGTGACACAGCTTTCCAGAACCTTCCTGGCCTTAGCTTCTCCATGGTCTCTCCCTGTTGCCTTTCAGGATGCTCTCTGGAAAGCCAAAGATGAGCTCTTGGAGTCTTGGAGGCTCTTCAAGAACAAGCATGGTCCCTCCTGACCTTGGTGATGCAACATTGATTTGTTCTCTCCCACTTTAGTAAATATTTTAAGACTCTGAATTGGACTTTTAGATATCAGTTTTATTTTTATCAGGCATAAAACTTAACTGTATTAATGTTGGAGCACTAAATGATTCGATTCTGTATATTTGTTGAATAAGTCGTTCTAGCAGTCTTTCAATTGCTTCCGTGCCGTGCACTGGCCTCTTCTGTGCGCAGAGGCCAGCTGATCTGAAATATTTGTAAGAGTGATAATGTTATTAACCAGTAGAGAAGCTTGGCAAGCATGTGGGTGTCATTTAGGAATGATTCCCTGGGAGCTGAATAACTTTGGAATGAGCGTAGAGGTTAACTTGGGTAGAAAGCAACTTTTAATTAATCTGTCACTAATGGGAAAATGCTAGATTGCAATTAATAATCATCACCATTTTTGAGTGATTAGTATGTTTCAGATACTGAGGTGGCCATTTTTTTTTTTACATATTTTCTCTAAGAGATAGGTGCAATTATCATCCCAACAGTAGGAGGAGGGGAAATCTACGAGAGCTTAAATGTGTGTCCAACGTGCCTCAATTTGAAGGTGAATTTAACTCAGACAAATGCTTGAGCCCTTCCCTCCTAATGATGGGGATTTAGTAGTCCTGAAATGAAGCTAATCACATCCAGGATTCCTAATTTGGGGACTACATTAGTGATGTGCCACTCTATCTCTTTCAGACGGATGGCTGATTGACAACTCATGCCCAGTGACTGAGTATGGCCTGGTCACCAGCCAGTTCGATGGGAATTCCTCCGAAGGGCAGATTTGGTTCAGGGACACCTCATCAACTGTCCAGGATTTTCTCAAAAGTGTGCTCCCATCTGACATTCTTTCTATCCAATCCCGTCCCCACCTTTCTCAAGGTTTTCCAATCAGCGCGATGATCTGAATGAAGCTCCTCCCACCTCACTCCAATCCCGTCTCGCCCAGTTCGTTCCTATCTACACCTCACTCATCCTTTACAGAAATTTCCCCCATGTCTAATCCGGTCATGGCATCTGCTACTTAGGGGATCAGAATCGATATAACTTCCACAAGAGGGAGAGCAATAAAATATTTCAAAGGGTTGTCCCCGCCTTTGGAGCCTTGGTCTCACCGGTCTATGGACTGCAACTTCCCAAATGGATATGGACGATAATTACAATGCAGAAGTCATTTAAGAACACTGGCGAATGCACAATACATTTTATCAGTGTGTTTTCAACCAGTGCATTCTAAAAGGCTGGTTGCTAGAGAGACCAGCATGCTTGGAAATACTGGGAGACAGTGGGCGAGGTGGATGGGACTCTGGAATTTGCTGAGATCACGGGCCCTCTGGCATCTGGCAGGATTCACTAGGCTTCTTGCCGGGTAGACGACGTAGGCAGATTGTATTGTCCCTCCGAGTTCCTGTCCCTGCAGCTAGCTGGAGCTGCTGATAATAACTGCTGTGGAAGTGAAATGACACAGTTGAATCTAGAATGCTTTTCCTAGCACGGAGCAAGTACGCAGTGAAAGTCCGTCGGAGTTGATGGCGCCCTTTGTTTCACCCTTCGCTTCCCAGTTGATGGCACCCATTGTTCCATCCTTTCGGTTCCCCTTCTAATAGGATCTCATTAGTCCTGGCTGTTCCTTGAACACTGTGGTCCCCCTGTCTCAGCTACCTAGGCGCTGCGAGTACACCGCTGCCTCTGGCTTTAGTTTCAGCACCAGTAGAAGAGACAGCATTACTCTTCAATTACGTAGCTCATCCTTCTGAAGAAATCACAACTTGAACCCGTCCTGTGAGTGTAGACCTTTACAACCAACTGTACTTCCCCTTATTCATCTGGAATAATCCATCCCAGAGCACTTCCATCCACGCGAAATAATCCTTCACAGCCAATTTGTCCTTAATACTTGTGGTTGTGTTATGGTAGCAACACAGAGTCCAGGAAATCGATCACCCACAAAGCTTACGTCCAAAAGATGATAATTTCGGGCATGTTCGAGCCCTTGAATTCAGGGGACCCAGCAGCTTCAGAATAATATAAATAATTATTTATTGAAGTGCTGATTTAACAATTGGCAGCAGCGAAAATTCTTGTGGGGCAGGCTCATTAGTAGACCGGTGCAGGCACAGCTGTTCTAATTAATGCGTTAGGAATCCAGTTCTTGACTTCCATCGGGGATGGGAGAAAGGTTTTCCTCTCTACCTGATTACACAAAAGACCGGGTTAGACAGAATAACATTAGAGCAGCTGTTAGTCGAGGGCCACAGAATACACAACTCCAGTGGCTTACACAGTTTGCTTCCCTCATACAAAATTAAACAAAACCTAGAAGCAGATGCTTGCTTGCCGGTATGAGTTTATCAAGTTGATAACACCCACATTTAAATTCCTGAAATTCTTTGGGTCTTTCTCACATGGGGCCCCACGTGACTCTAAAGGTTCTAATTGCCATTGGAATATTGACCTCTAGGGGGGGAAACAGTACACAGGCAGCCGTCATTGTAAGCAGACCCCATGTTTGAATCTCTTGACTGTGACAGGAAGCTGGGAAGTTAAGAATTTAGATTGAGCACCATCGTATGCTGGATGTAACTAGGTTTCTAGCACTAAAATAGTAAAGAAAACATATTGTGCAGGCAACTGGTCCTATTTTGTGTAGGAGACAAACCTAGGGATATAGCTGGTGTTGTGTCTTGGGCCCATTTTCTTTTCCATCACGGGAAGAATTAGAGGACTGATGGATGTTGTGGGTGTTAGGTAACTTATTAAAGACCAAGTACATCACAGCAAATCTCAGTGGGAGTTCTTAGTTCTCGCTCTCTTTAAACATCCACGGTATTTTCTAGGTTAAAACTTAGACATCACATATTTTAGTGATGGAGGAATTGTATCTGGTGTAACAATGTCACAGCAACGTGATTTACCTGCAATTACAGAATGCAACAGATTTCTTACAAAATTGCCTCATTTCCCCCGAAGCAGTGAATCATATTTAGGAGAAAGTACTGGAATCTGTTTGGGGGGTGGGGCGTTGAAATTTTACTGAAACTTGTTGTCTCTAAATTCACGAAGTGTACATATATTTTAAATGCTCGAACTCTGTCAGGAGCTGAAGCAGAATATAAATAGACCCTTTAGTCCTGAGGTGTGCAATATAAAATAGGGCAGGCCTCAGGAGCTTCCTCGGAAGACGCCTGCACTGTGAACTTTTGGACCCTGATTCTGCAAAAATTATCCCTCTTCAGAGCCCAGGTAAAACTGCTGGGGTTGAGCGAGTATCTCTCCGCGCTTTTTCTCAAACGTGCGACATCTTGCATCCTTTGTCTGAGCACAATGGAAATATGTAGTTTGTACATCATTTGTATATCTCAGACATTATTTACAATTGATCGTGTGCCTGCCAAGGGTAAAGGTTTGGCAAGTGTACTTTTGCATTACTCATATAATTCTCACTTTCCCCGGTATGTCTACTAGGATGTTTATATATTGTTGGCTCCCAGAATCTGCTTAAAGACTAGTGGCCTTTTAAAGAAAATTAAAATATAATTTCACCACTTCCTCCACCTATGCTTTTCCCGAAAAACTTAAATACTGAACAAAGGTAAAGAAGAAAACTCCAAATTGTTGGGGACATCTATATGCATTTGTTGATTTCTAGTAATCACGTGGTCCAGCATCTAAGATGGATTTGTGCATACACACAGTGACGGCCTGTGCCGTCTTCGGGAAAATATAATACTGGTCTACACTAAGCTGACACCTGGTGAGAGAGGTCAGCCCACCCCGCTTTGACAGTAGAGATGGACACCGGGGAGGGCAGCAGGCAGGGAGCACTGGAAGACAGAGCCACAGCTGCCTGTCATCTAACACATCCTGAGCAAAGCCACTGCCTCATCGTGCAGTAAGCCAGAACCACTAAAGTTAAGTACTATTATTCAGAGCTCAGAGAACCCACGGAGAGCATCCAGTAACACAGACTGTCGGGCAAGGGAACTGCAAACCTTCGGTTCAAAGGCTTCGTGCTTACATTTGTAAATTTTTTTTGTCAATGCATATTTTTCATATTTGAGGATAAATTTTCAGAGCTACCTAAAAATAATGCCTGGCATCTCAGATCTCCCGAACCTCCCCCACAGCCTAGCAGTGAAAGGGTTAAAGCCGACAAGTCACCAGCAAAAGCTTTTGGTTTGTGGTGCCCGGTGCGGTGGTGCAGTGTTCAGTATTATGTCAGGAGTGGACAGAAAAGACTAATTGGTTGGCGGTCTCTGAGTTCTTCCAGGGGATGCTGGGTGTGGTAATAACGGCATTAACCGGTATGGAAACGTCTTTTTGGTTAGTGATATTTTTTTGGGGGGAGGACCTCTCTGTATCTATCCCATTTGGCTCTATCTGCCTTCAGGACACTGGGGTTATGGGTGTGCATCGCGTGTCTGCCTTGAAGTCAGTTCTATCAGTTCCATTGTATAGGAAAACAGGAGTGAGAGGTCAGGTTTTCACCCAAGGTGACTACAGGCTCCTTTTCATTATGTACTTGAGTGACCCAGACCCTGTGGTCACTTCTACATCCCCCTCGGTTCTGCCTTCTGGGACTCAGTGATTAGCACTTGCTGCGTTGCAGTGCCCAGAGGTCTGTGCAAAGCACTGTGGGTAAAATAAAGAAAAATGGATTAGAAAGACAGCATTTTTAAAATAACAGTCTAAGGAATGTAAAATGGCTTTTTAAAAGCATGATTTTTTTTTCACACAGGGATGGATATTTGTGATGATGCTGTTCAAAAGAATGAATATAAAATGAAGAGATAAACTTGAACTCCATCCAGATTATTCTGAATATAAAACGTTAACTTAACTTATTGATTGTAATACCTGGAATCAGGCGAGAGACATATATGACATTTATAAGATACAATAGAGAAGGGAACTAGTTTGCTTCAATCCATCATGGGGGAAAAAAAAACAAAACAAAACAAATCAACCATTTTTCCTGGAGAGATTTAGAACACAGCCTTCATCAAGGTTACAGTAGTTGATATTTTATCCCTGAAAACAGGGCAAATGAATAAATCATACGGGTTGACGGGCAGGCTTATCTTTAAGACAGGTTATTGGCAGCTGACAAAATCCTAGACCGGTCTTTCAAATGTCACTGACTCTGAAGTCCTGTGTTCATCCCGCAGAGAGAACCATTCGCTACCCCAGGGAGGCTCTGTGACTACTTCATGGGGTTGCATCGCCATCCTTCATTTGCTGTGTTCCCCAAGGGTGGGAGGCAGCCTCAGAGCCCTCTTCCTGCTGCACACGGGCACCCAGGTAGGCTGCTTCAAGACCTCAGCCACAGCACAGGACCTGAGCACAGCTGACAAGTTCCCTGCCAAGGTGACAAAGAATGAGGTCTATTTGCCATGGGTCCCTCAAAAAGAGGCACAGTATTTATTCACAACTGTAATTCCGCCAGAGGGTCTGAATATTTGAAGGACTTGCTCTGCCCGGACTCAAGTTCACCTACATAGCCTTAAGAGAGGTAATAATTAATTAGACACTATCTTTTAGCTCTTGCTAATTAGAAAGAGCTGTCAAGAAGAATTAAAGAGCAATTTGTAACTCACGATTGTCGTTCCTCATGTCTCTACCTGAGTTGGAACAGTGGCAGGAGGAGGAAGAACTTAGAGGTCAGAGCCAAGACTACATGGCCTTGGGAGCATCAAGGGGAGGCAGAGGCGACTTCCGGTTTCAGGAAGGCTACCAGGAGAGAGAAGAAAGATGAGCACTCAGCCAGCCAGGGAGGCTGGGAAATGCTGGGCGAGGATGGGCAGAGTGAGGTGGAATAGTGAGCCCTCCGAGGCCAAAGTGGAGGCAGATCCACCCGGTCTACGAAGACCCGCTGAAGGCGCGATGGATGGACGGGGCCTCAGGTTCACCCTTAAGCAGAGATGAGCAGAGCGAAGGCAAAGAGACCCAGATGGGGAAGCAGCACTTAACTAGGAGTAGGGGCAGAGCCCACCGGATCCCCACCACAGTCCCGTGCGCTGGGCAGGGAAATACCAACTCAGAGTAAAGCTCTGAGAGGGCGTCTGGAGAAGTGCCACCCAGCTGCTGTGCTGAAAAAAGCTTCGCCTGCCCCTCCTCTGGTCTTGGTCTCCTTTCTCCCAAAAGGAGGAAGTGCGAGCACCCGAGTTCCCTAGAACCTGGCTCGCTGATGACCTGATGCACCTTGCTGCTGTCAGCCATTAGCCCTAAGGGAAGTAGAATTTGGTAGGCTGGGTTAGGCAGTCAGGCTGACAGCTGAGGTTGCCAAGCATCTCGAAAAGGTGCCGGCAGGTCTTGCCCTGCCAAATTTCTCTTCCTTGTGTGTCGCCACGTGAGATGGCACATTACCAGGCATGGAGGAGTGGCTTTGGTCACGTCTCTTCTATCCAGATTCATTAGGGGCTGGGTACTTTTAAAATCGAGGTCACCACTGTTACCATCGACCTGGGTCCACAATGTCAAAGATGGGATCGCCGTCCACAAGACTGTACCATTGGGAATTGCAAAGCCTCCAGGGCACCTGACCCCTGGGGCCATTGAGTCGCCTTGGGCTTCTCAGCACTCTTTCATCCACTGTCCCAAGCAGATGTTTCCAAACCCAGCGTTTTCTAAACAGGATGAGTGGGTTTGCAAAGAGGAGTCCATTACTCAGTTGGAATTCTGTTCTAGCCCCACCAAAAGTCAAGGGCAGAGTAGTCAAGAATGGGACAGAAAGCTGCTAACAGCTTCCAAAGCCCCCCTAAAGCTAATAGGATGATGTGCTGGAATGGGTCTGAACTACTGTGGTCAGAATTAGAGAGTTGGTGGTCGATGGTCAACGCCTACACTAAAAGTCCTCCAGTCAAGGTTGCCGCTCTCCCCTGGGGCTTTGGCCTTGGAGACCAAGCCAACCCTTTCCAAGGCTGTTCCCTGGACTGGGCATGTTGCCCGAGTGTCAGAGACCGTCGGAACCACCCCCCTGCGTGGTCTGGGTCGCGCTCTCCAGTCGAAGTCGCCAAGAGAGCCGGAGGCTTAGTCAGAGAGATTGCAGATCCTCCCGGGCCTCCCAAGCTTGTCCCTGATCCCTGGGACCATCCCCATCCGCCCAGGGTCAGGTCAGGGAAGCAGCATTTGGCTCGCACCCAGCTGGGTCCCAAGGGCCACCGCCCTCCTCTCTGCTCCGTCGCGCTTGCGTCCCGGCGGGCGGCCCCCCGGAGCGTGCCCGCTCCCCACGCCCTCGCCGCTGAACCCCAAGCCGAGGCTCCTGCACCTCTCCGGATCGCGGCGGGCTGACTGGGCATGCTCCGGAGCCCGGCCCCGCGCCGTGGGAGCCGAGCGCATGCACTCTCCGGGCCGGGGGCTCGCCGTCCAGGGGCGCGGCGCTCAGGCGGCCGCTCTCGCCGATGCGCTGGCCAGCTTGCGCCGCACGCGAGCCAGGATGGCTTCCCTCACCGCCTACGGTACGGCTGGCAGGCGGGCGAGTCGGGCGAGGAGGGCGAGCCGGAGCCGGCACCCTGGGAAACTTCGGGGTTCGGCTATGTTTGCGGGGCTGCCGGGGAGGGAACCAAATCCTGGGGCTAAGAGATGCACGGGGAGAATGCTTGGGAACTGGGAAAGGGGTTTCTGCCAGTAGGGTCCTGGGGACCCCAAAAGGCTCACATGGGAGGGTGGGTTCGGGACTCTAGAAAAATTCCACAAGCTCTGGAGTTCTCACAAGGGATACAGGGTGTCAGCTTCTGTTTAGAGTCTGTGAGCCTTGGACTTGCGTGAAACGTGCCTTTACTCAGAGGCTGTCTTGTCCCTGTCTGACCTTGGGCAAGTTATTTAAACTTTTCTGCTCCAGCATGTCTCCATCTGTAAAAAGTGAGGCGAGAACATCCCTGACAGATGCCGTGAAGTTAAAATAATATGCACCGAGTATTTTTCTGTTTTAATGTGAAAGGGAAGTCATTGGCAGTAAAAGTTCCGAGGCCATCCGAGGCATGATTCCCTCACCCGGGTTTCTTGGTTCAAGAACATGTCTCTGAGTACTTATAAGCCTATAGACATGTAGGGTGTTGCACAGTTCTGAAGGCAGTGGGGGTTTGAGATTCAGCAAGCAACCCCAGCAGGACAGCTAGCTTCTTATCAACATTCCTGCCTGTGTGGGGGAAAAAAAGCAATTCTCTCTAGTCCTTTATCAGAAAGGCTGCTGAGCGTGGGCTATTGCAAGCAAGCAGTCTGTCGGGCCTTCCCCAGCTTGCAGGCAGCTGTGATAAGATCTAGATTTTGAGTTTCAAGGGGAAGGTGTGAGCAATCTTGGGGAGTGTTCTGCAGGGACATCTGGAAGTCTGCGGTTGCTGGGAGGGCAGTGGGTGCTCCAGGGTGTTGAGGTTTTGGTGACCAGGCCTCTGATGTCCCCTGATCCTTTTCCCAAGGTTAAAGGAGTGAGGTCCCTCTCTTTCTGATGATTTGGGTGGGCATCTCGAGGCATTTGCAATCGATTCTTGGGACCCACTAACACACCGAATCGATTATAAAGGCCACACAGTGGCCTATGTTTGTTCTTTTTTTCCATTCAAAGCATTTTTTTTTCTCTTTTCTGGGATGTGGTTGTTCATATTCCTCACACATCTGACATACAATTTCCTCTTTCCTACGTGGTCGATAATTCAATATTCTGATGGTGTTTTAGACGTGTTTGATTGCCGAAACCCCATTGAATTTACCCTTTTCTGTCAAAGGATCTGATGTCTGATTTTTAAAAAAAAAAAAAAAATAACTGGTTTTATAAATTTTTAGAAACTCTAGAGATTTGCTGGGTGCCCACATGGGAAAATGAAGTCTTAAGAGAAATCATGTTGAGAAGGAAGTATATTCAGTAATCAAAGGAAATGGGGAACTGATTAATTTGGGGGGCACTTAAGAATTGCCTAAGTTCTTCTTTAGATACTTCAAAGGAGGAGAAATGGACTTAAATACAGTTATCAGTTAGAGTTCGTGCTATTTTGAATATTTTCCTTCTCTCCTGACTTCTGACATATGAATGCAGCTAGCTACCGAGTCTGCATTAATTCTTAGGTCCACAGGGACGGTCCGTCGGAGTTTTCAGCTTACTACACCAGTTAGAGGAAAACAACCGAGCACATTCAGTTTGTTCTCCCTTCGTGGGATGCTATGGAGATATCTATCTGATGTATCTGGTGAGGCTTCGGTCCCCACACACATCATTTCCCAGACAATCTCACTGCTCCTAAAAACGCTTCATTTCAGTTTTTACTGGAGATGGGTTGGAGTAGGATAGTCTGAAGCAATTATTATTATTTTTTTTGCCTAGACGTTAGAGGATCCAATTTTTATATTCACTTGACTGATCTACTAAATGCTTGAATCCTCTCTTTAGCACTGGGGTTGCTGAGAGATGAACAGTTGCACTGTGGGTCTTATGTTTTAGGTTCAAGAGAAATCGAGCTGAGGAATGCATTTCAGCAGACTCCAGTAAACCCCTTAGCTCCCTTCCGAGATGCACTTTCCGCACAGCATTAGAACTTGGTCTTCCTATATGGTCAAATGAGTTTTTCTCCTAGGCCACCATCTAAACTCAATATCCTGGTGATACGAAATGAGAGGGGAGGGAGTAAATACATAATTGCAGCATACGCTCCAATAAGTGTCTGCTCTAAGAACAGGGTGGTTTGTGCCTTTCCTTGATTTTTAAAAGCTCAACCCTTTCTACTCACCATCGACAACGTCTTTCCTTGTCCTTTAAATAGTTTAGGCTCTTCACCACTTTTAGCTCATTACATAACTATATGCACACGGCTAAAGACTAAAGACGGGTGACAAGTCTGTTTTGGAGAGAAACAAATGGCCACGCAAGAGAAAGCCCAAGGCCGTGTCCCAGTCTGATCCAGGAAGAGCATCCCTCATCAAAGCTAACCCTGCTGGGCTAGCCTTGAGTGGCAACCTGAGATCTCAGGGTGCTTAATAAGGGAATCAAAGAGGTGACATAGCGGCCATTTCACACAGGGACGACCTCTCCAGGAGATGCTTTGAACAGAGTCCTGTGTGGCTAGAAGAGGAGGAGCTAGGCACACCACCATATGGGGAAAGAAAATGGCTGATAAAGTGAACATGAGTGTCTGAAGGCCCCATGGCAGGAATGAGATGGTCACACTCAAGGCAATTTAGGAAGGCAATGTGGCTAGAGCAGAAAGAACAAGCAGAAGACAGGAAGATCATGCAGTCAGAGCTGGCACTGTTGTGACCATGTCCCCTTCTCCGTCCTTGTTTCCTGTCTCTTCAGTGTCAGTCAATGTTCCCCTGGGTTTTGCCTTTGACTCTCAATCATATGGGAAGTCTTGGCTTTATACTGACTAAATGCTAGACAGTGGCTCTGTGTGCAGACTCCGTCTCTTACTGGAAGGCCAAACTAGAGGCCACAAAGTCTTCTAACTTTAGGAGGAATGAGGGGTGCGTCTGAATGTAAAGATTAATGATAGTCCTTGATGTGAATCCCTCAGCCAATCATCACAAAAGACCGCTTAAGAAACTAGTCCTGTGTTCCTTCACCATTCATTTGAAGAAATGGTGACATAGCTAGGTTGGGGAACTCACTTAGCTGTGATAATGAAGGGGAGCTCAAATAGCTCAAATACAGGAGGTTTGGCTCTGAAGCCTGGCGGTGGTTATGTATAGTTAGAAAGAGGAAGAAGGGTGAATAGTATGAGCATCTGCAGGAGGATGAGTAATGCTAACCGAAAGGCTGGCTTGAGCCAAGGCTAGAAGACAATGGATGTCCCAGCCAGTGCCTCTGCTTGGAAGTGGCTACAGGGTAGAGTGTAGTGGGAGATCAGCCTAACAAAATGACATGAACATCATAAAGACCCTTGAAGAAGGAGCCCAGAACGTGGTTCCCCCTTCTTGGCTTCATTTTCCTTCACCTAGAGATGAACTCAGAACTTTTCTGGCACCAAGAGCTGGGTTTGCCTACCAGCTGTCCGCCGGACTTTTCCACGTGCCTGTTCCTTTGCCGTTGCCAACTGAACGAGTTCACAACGCAAAATACCTGTCTTCTTGGAATGTCTCCAGCTACTGAGCTCACACCATGTGTCGGGTTACTAGCTCAAACCCAGGATGAAGGAGACAACACGGTCTCTCTCCCAAATGGCAAAGTCAATGAGAGCAGACAGTTTCACAGTGAAGAACCATAGGGTATGGGGATGGGAGTGAGGAGGGATGGGCCAACAACAGTTCCCTAGAAGAGGACATAAGAGTTAGAGATTAAAGGGGAAAAGAAGGCATTCAGAGAGAGAAAGAGAGAGAGAGAGAGAGAGAGAGAGACAGACAGACAGACAGACAGACAGACAGACACTGGAATGCCAGTTCTCAGTTAGCTTTTAAAACATGTGTCTAGGACTTCAGGCGATGCTTCAGTGCCAGTTATGTTTAGCGAGGCTCTTCCCACCTCCGGTAACTTAGTCTAGAAAATTCTACAAGCTCCTCTAGGTCTAGTCAAATTGACAGTCAAGATTACTCAGTCCCCAGAACCCCAAATCCACGGATGCACAAGTCCCTTGTACAAAATGGCAGATTTCTGTATAATCTGCCTGCATTCTCCTTGCTGATTAAGCCTAATGCAGTGCAATTGCTATATAAGTGGTTGTGTTGTTCAGACAGTGATAACCAGAAAAAAGCCTGTATGTGTTCAGCACACTCACACACACAATTTGTACAATGCTATTTTTTGCATCCTTAGTCAGGGGATGTCTTGGATGCAGAACCTGCAGATGTGGAGAACTGACTGGTCTCTGTGTTAGCTGTTAACATCAGCTGCTCCCCCCATCCAAGAAACTCACCCACTAGGTCCTGGTGATACCTCTATTTAGGATGCCCACCTCCTTTTCTTCCTTTCCCATACCCAGGCCAGTACCACTGCTCAGTCTGACCCCAGCAGCAGCATCTCAGCAGCTGGTCACTCGCATACCCTATTCTGCTACTTTTCTCCTTAAAACTCTTTCCTGGTTTCACCCTGCCCAGGATCATCCTTCTTGCCCTTGGCTGTAGCATCTTAGATTTTAGGGAAGCAGGTGATGAAGACTTTTCTGGGTGCATTCTCTACAGCATACCTCCACCTTCTTTACCCACATCTCATCGCTTCTCCTGAAGCCTTCTCTAGGTCACATGGTGCTTCTGCCAGGACTTCTTAGGGTGACGCTAAAGAATGATTTGCCTAGAAGCTTTCTGGTTTGTACTGCCATGAGTGTATTGTAAGATCCCAGAGTGCAGGGTCCATTTCTTCCACCTCTGTGTCCCCGGTGCCTAGCACCGTGCCTGGCCTGTGACCAATCCTTGGCTGCCCAGCTGACTGAAAGACTGAGGTTCCAGCAGAGAGCATTACCGTCAGTCCATCCACCATCCCCAAACTGTTGTTTTCTGTCTTAGAGACGGGATTTCTGTTGAATTCTGGGCTCAAATGATCCTCCATCTCCAGCTACCTGAGTAGCTAGGACGACAGGTGCACCTGACTGTCCCCAACCATACGCACACTCGCAAACTTTTATTTTTATTCTTTGACCATTTTTACATGTCTATCATCGAGTTTAGTCTTTTTTGGCCCCGTTACTCTGTCTCATCCTCACGACTTCTGCTGAAACTTTCACCCCACTTCTCAATGAGTGCCCCTCATACTTTCCTGTTGTGTGAGTGTGTGTGAGTGTGCATGAGTGTGAGTGTGTACCTGTATGCAGAGGTGTGAGCAAATGTGTGCATGTGTGTGTGCCTATGTGAGCATGTGTGCCTGTGTGAATGAGTGTGTGTGTGTGTGTGAGAGAGAGAGAGAGAGAGAGAGAGAGAGAGAGAGAGAGAGAGAGAGAGAGTTTAATTAGACTGTCTGCATGCACAATTGGTGGAATTTCCTGGAATATGGGCAACTTATGAGCAACTGCACCATTAACAGGTTTTGAGTTTTCATTTTCCTGTTGGAATTCGCAAACAAAATAGCTTTCTTTTAGCTTCCAAAAGCCAGGAACATGCTGAAGAGAGTAAAAGCATTCTTGCTACAGTGAAATGGGATCCATGCTAACTGACTAGGACTCACACTTCCCTACAAATGACACCAAAGGGCTACTTGATGACTTCTGTTTCCCCATCACCACCTGGCATGCCTGCTATGAAACACAGACATCATGGTCAACACAGATTAAGACCCTTTGATTAAGGAGTTTGAAGCCTACAAGGATTGTTGCTTACTTTGAGCTCTTCAAATTATGGAAGCTTCTTCCTGGGGTCAAAGTAAGTTGAAATTTTATCTTGATTCTATGAAGAGTCAATTTTTACTTCTTTCTTATAAAACATTGCATTTTTAAATTAAAAGTGTCTTAGTATATATCTGAGGCTGATATACAACAAATACCATGGATGGAGTGGTTTCAACAGCAGACATTTAAGTTTTTCAGGTGGAAAATTCAAGAATAAGGTGCTGGTAGATTCCATGTCTAGTAAGGAACAACTCCTTGGCTTGCAGATATCTCCCTCTTCAGTGTGGTTGAACTTGGCCCCTCTTAGGTGCGTGCTCAAGGGGAGAACGATATACTTGTATGTTTTAAGAACGCTTAGCTTCGAGGGTTGGGATTTAGCTCAGTGGTGGAGCGCTTGCCTAGGAAGCTCAAGGCCCTGGGTTCAATCCCCAGCTACGAGAAAAAAAAAAAAAAAAAAAAAGAACGCTAGCTTCACCATGAGGGTCCTATCCTCTAAGGCTCTTTGTGGTGGTTTGAATAAGTCTGCCTCCCAACCCCCACCCCTACAATCATTTGTTTGAATGCTTGGCCCATAGGGAGTGGCACTATTAGGAGGTGTGGTCTTGTTGCAGGAAGTGTGTCACTGTGGGGGCGGGCTCTGAGGTCACCTGTGCTCAAGTGCAGTCTCTCATTCCCGCCTGCAATTGAAGATGTAGAACTCTCAGCTCTGTCCCCAAGACCATGTCAGCCTGAATCCTGACATATTTCCCGCCGTGACAATAGTAGACTAAACCTCTGAAACTGTAATCCAGCCCCAATGAAATGCTTTCCTTTATAAGAGTTGCCTTGGTCATGGTGTCTCCTCAGAGCACTAAAACCCTAACTAACAACAGTTATCTCCCCAAAGAAACTATGCCAAATACCATCATATCAGGAGTTACAGCTTCAGCATATGAGTCTTGGGGACACAAACATCCAACTCTTGGCAAACAGTGGTGTGGATTTTTCTATGAGAATATAGATCTAGATAAATACTGTATCCAGCGCTCCCGAGGAAGGTTCTAGAAAAATTAACTCAGTCTACTGCAAACCTTCATGAAGGCTCGCTCAACACTATTTCTTGAAATACAATAAAACCTGCCTGTGTAATGAATCTTACAGTGAAATAATAAGGCTCAAGTCTTTACTGTCTGAGAAAAAAGGAACATGGATTCTGTGAGTTTTCAGCATGGAATTAAGTGGGTTTGAGTGGGAAAAGAAAGGGTTCTTTAATTAGGATTCGTGTAAGGGTTTTGTGGTGCCTGCTGCTAGCGTGGACCCAAGAGAAGCTGGGATAATGAGCGTTGGGCACAGTGCTTTAAATGCACGAACAGTGATTAAAAGGGCTTGAAAGCTTTCTGGAGGCATTTGGCAAACATTTGGTGTGCCTTGTGTACACCAGACAGGACCAGGACCAGGGCCAGGCGTCATGAACACAGCTGCCTTGGGGATGTCTCTGCTCTCTAGGAATGTGGTACTTTCTTAGATCGGGAGGAGGATGCAGAGGATAGCTACTCAAGTCCTCCTGTAACCCGGCCTGGCTTCTGAAGTAGCTGATGTACAACCGGTGGGAAAACCCAGGAGATCCCCGGAGCGGAGTAGGACCGAGCACATGGCGCGCTGCTTGTCTCTCTCACGGTAGTGAGATTTGGTTTTAAGGAAATGGCGGTGGAGGCAGACTTGCCACCCTTTGACGGGTTGTTTGTCTGTGTCTTAGAGAGAAGTCCCTACACATCTGTTTGTATCAGGAGCCGCTCTGTGCCTGCTGATCATGGCGGATATCAATGCGCTTTAGGCTATCAGTCAAAACACAAAGAAGAAAGACTCTGGGAGATGAGGTGATAAAAGGGGAAGGGTCCGGGCTCCAGTATCAGAAATATTTCTGTACAGCAAATGGGATAAACATGCACCATGAGGGGTTGGGGATTTAGCTCAGTGGTAGAGCGCTTGCCTAGCAAGGGCAAGGCCCTGGGTTCGGTCCCAGCTCCGGAAAAAAACAAACAAAAAAAGTGCACCATGAGATAGCGTCCTTGTGTTTTAGCAGTTTGAACTCCATCCCTCAGAACTCATCCCAGAGATGGATGCTGGGCTAACTGGCCATTTATCTGGTGATGTGAGGGCCGCTCCACAGTTCCTGTTCTTAGGCACCCGCGGGCAAACTTCTCCTTACCCAGTGCACTTGCAAGTTGAATTCTCTTTATAGCACTTGTGTGATAAAGTTCATCTTGGGATAATTTTCACTGGCTCATGAACCAGGGATTTGGGCATCTTATTACAAGGGTGTTAAACTCCAACTAACAGGGCTTCGTTTTAAAAAGAGGTTTTCCTCCTCGGAGCAAATCTTTCTGAGGTACAACTGCCAGAGGAGCACTGTAGCTGTCATCCCTCCCTACAGCCCCAGGCTATCTGTGTTCTGTCACTCCTACATTGCCTTGGGTTTTGTCCTTCCTGACGTGGTACATTGTGCTTCTCCCAGCTCCCAGCGCAGGCTAGATCACACAGACCCTTAAAAATATCTTTGGTTGGTTTCCAAAGAATGACGCCTACAAACATTAAAGTTATGCCATAGAGAAGTGCTTCTCGATTTAAGGAGATGGCAAGTCACATGGGTATCTTGGTGAACAGGAGACCCTGATGGGGGCACGCCTGGGCTTCAGCATTTCTAGCCTTCCCGGTGGTCACCATCTTCCTGGTTTGGAGGCTAAATCAAGGTCACAGACTGAGTTACTGGCTTGTGGGGAATGGTTTTTAAGACTTTAGTTTTTTAAGTGAGACTTATCATTGAATGAGACTCTGGTTGAAAGAACGAGACTGGTGCTTCTTCTTTCAAATATTTTAGTTACAGCTTTCTTTCTAGAAATCAGATGTATACTTTCTTTGATTAGTCGTGGAACACTTCTTAAAGGCCTGTCAATATTGATTCATGCTCACGTATGAATGTGGACACACACCCCCACACACACACCCCCATACACAGACACAAACATACACACACATACATACACACAGACACACACTCAGACACACAGAGACACACACACACACTCACACACACATACATACACACAGACACACACTCAGACACACAGAGACACACACAGACACACACACTCACACACACATACATACACACACTCACACACACACTCAGACACACAGAGACACACACAGACACACACACTCACACACACATACATACACACAGACACACACACACACACACAGAGTAACAGTCACCTCTCTTCCCTGCTCCATTTCCCAAAAGAATGTGTATCATTTTGTAAATTAAAATTAGAAAAAAAAATTGCCCATACTGGCTGGTTTTGTGTGTCAATATGACACAAGCTAGAATCATCACAGAGGAAGGAGCCTCAGTTGAGGAAATGCCTTCATAGGATCCAGTTATTTTCTCAATTAGTGATCAATTAGGTGAAGGCCTGGCTCACTGTGGGTGGTGCCATCCCTGGGCTGGTGGTCCTGGGTTATATAGAAAGCAGGTGAGCAAGCCAGGGGAATCAAGCCAGTAAGCAGCATCCCTCCGTGGCCTCTGCATCAGCTGCTGCCTCCAGGTTCCTGCCCTGTGTGAGTTCCTGTCCCGCCTTCCTCCAGTGATGGACTACGATCTGAAGTGTAAACCAAATAAACCCTTTCCTTCCCAACTTGCTTTTTGGTCATGGTGTTTTTTTGTGAGAGCAATAGAAACCCTAATTAAGACAGTGCCCTTTGATGATACTGATGTGTATTGTAATTGTTGAGTTTACTTTATGATCTACTGTGTCATCAAGTCTTATAGTAGGTTCGATATAGGCTTAATAGTTAAAAAGGGGGCTGGCAAGATGCCTCTGTGGGTAAAGAAGATGGCCACCAAGCCTGCTGCCCTGAGGAACTGTATCTCAGGAACCGAGAAGCTCTCTTCTGACCTACATACATGTACTGTGGCATGTGTACACACACACACACACACACACACACACACACACACAGAGTTAATGTAATAAAAGGAATTAAAAGTGTACATTCTCTCTTGGGAGTGGGGTATCTGACGGTTAAACTGATATTACTTATTTCACTTTTTCTTTGTGTTTGCACCAGAGGTCAATGTTGGGTGTCTCTCTTTGATGGTTCTCAACCTTTATTTTTGAGACAGGGTCTCTCACAGAGCTTGAAGCTCACTGATCTGGCCAGGGTGGTGGCCAGTGGGCTTCAGGGATCCACTTGTCTCTGCAAACCTAACCTCCAAATGCTGGACTTACAAGATCATGTTTGCCTCCGTGTTTGGCTTTTTATAGGAGTCAGGGACTCAATTTCAGGTCGTTATGTTTACCCAGAAGGCATTTTGTCTACTGAGACATCTCCCTAGTCCTCTATTAACTTTTTAAAAATGTTTTTATTTGCATATGGTAGTTGTATATGCTAATGAGTTTCCTACATATGCACAAAGCATTTTAATCATCCTAATGCCACTCTTCCCCATTACTCTCTATTGTCTTCCTCTTGGTACTGATGATCAACTTCCTTTTTCTGACTGGTCTTCCTGTTCTGTGTGTGTGTGTGTGTGTGTGTGTGTGTGTGTGTGTGTACTACATTTTTATTTGTTCAACCAATGAATTACTAAGTCTCAGTTAAAATCTTCCCCTCTGATGGCGAATTTGCCAATCTCTTCTCACAGTGTCAAATATCAATAAATTGATTTCATTTGGTCTGAAACATTTTGTAATTACTGTGAGTGTAGGGTTTTAAACTTTCCGTATCTTCCTGGAGAATTAAACCCTGAAATGTCTGTGACTATTAATGACTCTTTTTGTAGTCTTTTCACCTAAAGGTAACAGATACCTTGGTCTTCCTTGGGATAATATTTGCTTGCTGTATGTCATCATTTCTTATCTTCTTATATCTCTTACTCTTGGTGTTTCTTGGATCTCATTTTAGATGTTTCTTTTGCAATCAGTGGTTTGTTTTGTAGATCAATCTCAGAGTTTCAGAAATAGCAGCATCAGGCCATTACGTGCACTGCTCTTACTAATAGGGCCAAGCACTCAACTTGCATCTTATCTTGTACTCTATCTTTTCTTCTATGCATTTTCATATTTATTTCCCTTCGCTAGCTTGAATTTTTTCATTAAAACTCTCATTCTCTACCCCACTTCTACTCCTGAACCCAGTGAAGGACTCTGGAAATTTGTGGTTTTCTACTGACTTTTGTTTTCATAGTTGCTCTTGCGACTTTACTTAACATTTCTTTTTTTTTTTTTTTTTCCGGAGCTGGGGACCGAACCCAGGGCCTTGTGCTTGCTAGGCAAGCGCTCTACCATTGAGCTAAATCCCCAACCCCTTAACATTTCTTAAAAATAAACATTCTCATCATTTTTTGCAGGTAACTAAATTTACCACTCTAACTCTTCCTTGAGTGCCTGGCTTCTTGCATACTTTTATTGTTTTATATTTTATTGCTTTAAATTCTTATGCCTCTCGGATCAGGCTACTTATCATCCTATGTTAATAATTTTTGTTCAGCCTTCCTACATAATTACCAGGCTTCCATGTTTACTGGAAGCACCGGTCTTCTTTCTCTCTGTGGATGATGGGTGAGGGTGCCTGCACCTGAGTTGCTGCAGCTCCTGCATGGGTGGTGGCGGTTGTTAGAGCAGGGAGTCTGTCAGCGTGCTGGGAAAAGGTTGAGACAAAAGTGTGCTAATTTGTTCATACTTTCCGTCCAGTGGTCCTCTGAAGACCGATTCTGTTATTCAGGGCCTCCTTCCTCAGCACAGAGGGACAAATGACTTTCAAAGGCACAGTGCAGGTCAGGATCAGGGAGCACTTCCTGGAACACACTGGCTTACATAATCTGCCGTCCTTCTCCTTTGTCTCTCTTCTCAGTTATTTTTCTTTCTTTTTCTTTTTTTTTCTGTATAAAAAATAGCCAACAGTTTATTTCTTTTCCTTGTTTTTTTCTCTCAAACTTTTCACTGAGAACTTCGACTGGAATATTGACTGTTTTAAGTGCAGGTCTTTCCCACAGCTCCTTTGTCTAATCTCTCAGGATGGCTTTGATTATTTAAATGTAACATAGTGGCTTCCCAGGAGGTCGATTCTGAGCAAGTTCCTTCATTTTTTTTAAACCCTCAGTTTTTTAGCCCGGTAGTGGGATAGGCATGCCTGCCTTAAATAAAATACTGGGTACACATGTGCTAAACATGACTGTTTAGCACAATACCTGGCAGACAACAGTTCCCAGACTACTTCTGTCTAACTCAGTGGTTCTCAATTTATGGGTCACAACCCCTTCAGGACTGGAACTGGGGGAGATGTTGAGTGACCCTTTCACAGGGGTCATCCAGGACCATTGGAAAACACAGATGTTCACACAGTAATTCATAAAGTAGAAAATTACAGTTATGAAGTAACAACCAAAATAATTTTAGGGCCGGGGGTCACCAGAACACAAGGGACTGTTTTGAAGGGTCACAGCGTTTAGGAAGGTTGGAAACCACTGGTTTAACTCTTCTGCCTTCTCTGTCTCTTACGTTTTTGTAGAATTTAATATTCCAGATTTGTCCTTCCACAATACCTACCATTCTGATTTTCTTTTAAAAGTTATGGTCTATGAAAGGCGAAGGAACTGCCACAGATTGGAGTAGACTGGAGAGTACCAGAACTAATGCATTCTAAGACCCTGAACCATTTTTATAAATTTTCAGGAAGTCTAAGATCATCTCCAAATAAAAGGTTTAAGATTAAAAAGTTATGAACGATAGCTTTGCACAAGTGGTAAGCACAAGACACAAATCTATAATTAAACAAAGGTTGTAAAAACAATATCAGGGACCACCACCCAAGTCAAGTAACAAATCCGATTTGGCAAGACCTAGCTACGTTCTAACCTTCTCCTAGTTTAAACTCTCTTTCCCAACCGCTATGCTGGTCACTTTAGTGGTGTACAGGCTGGTTTTGTGTGTCAACTTGACACAAGCTGGAGCTTGAGGAAATGCCTCCATGAGATCCAGCTGTAAGGCATTTTCTCAATCAGTGATCAAAGTGGGAGAACCCATTGTGGGTGATGCCATCCCTGGGCTGGTGGTCCTGGGTTCTATAAGAGAGCAAGCTGAGCAAGCCAGGGGAAGCAAGCCAGTAAGTAACATCCCTCCATGGCCTCTGCATCAGCTCCTGCTTCCTGACCTGCTTGAGTTCCAGTCCTGACTTCCTTTGGTGATGAATAGCAATGTGGAAGTGTAACCTGAATACACCCTTTCCTCCCCAACTTGCTTCTTGGTCACGATGTTTTGCACGGGAATAGAAACCCTGACTAAGACAAGTGGTAATTATTTTTTATTACTTCTATGTGTAGTTTTACTGTCCATATATGAATCCATGAGTAATGTAATTTAGTTCTTTTAAGTGTTTTTGATTGTGTGTATATGCATGTGTGTGTGCCTGTGTGTATGCGTGTATGTACAAGTGAAGGCCAGAGGACACCCTCATGGGTTGTCACCTTTTGGGTACTGGCCCAGCAGGCTGGTCTGGCTAGCCCCAGGACCTGCCATCTCCACCTCTATCTGTCTCACTGGGATCACACAGAACAACACCATGCAAAGCTTTGCTTGTTCGTTTCTGTCATGAGTTCTGGGAACCGAACTCAGCACCTTGTGCCTGAAAAGCACTCTCCCGACTGAAATCTCATCCCAGCTCCCGTTGTCCAAGTCTTCAGAACCAGAATCACACCCGTTGTTCCTTGTTTTTAGTTCAACCTTCTGGGAAGGAGATTAACCCATGATACTTTGGGAAGCTTTCTGCCATTCATTTTCTTTCCCACGTAATATTCTGTATCATAGATATGCTTGCTCTTTTAAAACTATAGAAAAAGAACAACAGTTGATATCAAGTGGGTGTTTTATGCTGATTGTAGGAAGACTTTATTATTAACTGGTTTAAAGTTTGTATAATAAGTACCTTTATTATTTCCATCTCCCATACAAAGAAACATTGACTGATAGACAAGTAATATGACCAACACATGCCCAGGTATCATATATATATATATATATATATGTGTGTGTGTGTGTGTGTGTGTATATGTATATATGTATATATATATGTGTATATCTGTATATACATATATATATATATGTGTGTGTGTGTGTGTGTGTGTGTATATCCTGGTGTCAACATATATTGACTCCAATAGATTATACTATTGATTTCTCATACAATAGATATATATAGAATTATATATTATAATATGTAATATAATATAAACCATATACTATATAGTGATATATATATTTACATTGACTCTAGGATCTACAGACTTTAGCAATTTCATTCAGTTTCAAGTTTTCCCCCTGGTCATATGATATTCCAATTTCATCAAAGTTGGTTCCTCAGGGACTAAATTAATATTAAGGCTGTCCCGAAAAGTCTGGTTAAGGGCCACACACAAGCTTTTGATTGATGTTTTCTGTTCGAGGCCCATAGGTGTGTGCACCTTTCTCCACATGGTTTCCTTATGTCTCAGATCACCACACCTCTTTGTGCCTTTGTGGCTTCACCACTTTGGTTTATCCGGTGCCTCTGCCTGGGCAACTCATGTGTAATTCTGGCATCCTACTTTACTCTTGGCTGTTAGTTTTCAATACACTCTTCTCCTTCGTGCCTGCTCTTCCCCCTCATTCATAGCCATCCAGCACTAATAGACGTTTTCTCTCTGTTGGTGTGCACTTTCCATGCCTTTAACCCTGCCCCCGAAAGATCTCCTTTCCAGAACCTTCTAAAGACGGGCTGTTAGCGAAGCTTTGGAGAGACTCTAGAATGGAGCCTTGGGAGTGGGCAGACTCATTTGCTGTGCTTTAGGTCTGGGATTGGTGGATCCAACGCATTCCGAATGTACTGACCTATGTGCCAGGGACACATTTCCTCTGGCCCACCCACCTCTCATGAGCCGGGTCTCATCTTCCTGTCTGTGAGATTAGCCTGTGACCACCGGGTTCAGATGGAGACTAATACTGAAAGGAATTGTTACAAAGAACTTATATTAAACAAAGCTGGCCTTTAAACTCACGTCCTCCTATTTCCTGTCTGTGACCACACCTCTTTATAATTAGGAAGAAGTGAAAGCAGGAGTGTGTTTATGTATGTGTGCATATACGTCTGTCTGTCTGTCTGTCTGCCTGCCTGTCTCTCTCTCTCTCTCCCTCCTTCCCTCCCTCCCTTCCTCCTCTAACTCTATTCCTTCCTTTTGTCTTGCTTTGAGTCAATGAACACTGTTACATTGCCCTTGGCAGGCTCAGGGATTGCTGGTGTGCAAAGGAGCGCCCACAACCTTGTGTGCTTGGTGCCCCTGCCCCAGCAGGTAGGAGAGCACCTGTGTCAGAGACACAGAGCTGCCTTTGTTATTATTAGTTTTTTCCTCACAAGCTTACATCGTAGTCATGGAAACCATGAGCCGGCATTAACCTTCTTGTCTCGCTTTCTTAACAGACAAAGACGTGAGCAGCGGGAGTTATAACCTGTCCTCTGCAACAACGGGCAGTTACTACAGCTGTGTCAGCCAGATCACCATAGGTGAGCGATGGCAGCCACTGCCATGTAACACCCTTAACCTGGGCGGGAGGGTGGCTTAGGAAGGAACGAGTAGAAAACTACCTGTGAAGGAACTGGTTTTTCAGAACCACAGCAGTTGCTGCTGGTGGGCTCGCATCCTGGGGCGCCCTCTTGTGGATTCTTGCTGCCGGTGAATGGAGTTGGGAAAGCTACGCTGGTCTTTTCCTGCTCTACAAATTTCTCAGTGTTTGCTTTAGCTCTTTCACTGGTGTGTCATCTGAATTGTTATGCGCTTAACACCACAATCAAGTTCCTTTGTAGTATCTGTGGAGTATTACTAAATGTTCTTTAAAGGGGAAACCTCCTGGTGACTGCAAATAGGAAACTAATGTTATGAAAATTATGGAAAATTTTTGTTCACTAATTCTTGGAGGAAAGGTGCCATCCTTTCCTGTCGGAAGGGTCCGTGAAGCAGGTGTTAATGTGGTGCTAAAATCCAAAGTCAGACTTTCCTTGTTGAGATCTGAATGAACCAAAGAGAACCAGACGGATATAACATTTCCTACCCTCTCGGGTGCCCTTCTGCATGTATTCAAGTTTGCGCCTTTGCCGACCTTAAAGGTGTCCTGTGGTCTGAAGAATCTCATGTGTACTAGTCACCCTGTCCCTTCTTTCTCTGAAACAACATGTCCACACCCTACAGTATGTGACGTGGGAAATGTCCTCAGATTGGGGAAAGTTGTTCCCTTCCTTCCCTGCCTCGTGCCAGGAAGCCCCTGAACCTGCAGTACATGGGCAGAAAAACATGCCTCTCTCTCTCTCTCTCTCTCTCTCTCTCTCTCTCTCTCTCTCTCTCTCTCTTTGGATCTGGGGACCGAACAGGGCCTTGCACTTGCTGGGCAAGCGCTACCACCCTGAGCTAAATCCCCAACCCTCATCTCTCTTACTTTCTTTCCTACCCAAGCTTAGATGTGTTTATTGTACCCAAAGGGGAAAGAG
This sequence comes from Rattus rattus, assembly GCF_011064425.1. Lineage (NCBI taxonomy): Eukaryota > Metazoa > Chordata > Mammalia > Rodentia > Muridae > Rattus > Rattus rattus. The sequence goes on along the minus strand of NC_046154.1, from coordinate 168,365,025 downwards.
TAACACGACCTTCTTTATTTTTCTGTTTGTCGAGTCTATTCTCTCCCACTTCTTTCAAAACTTTCTTGAGTCCAGCATCGTAGGCAGTGGCTTACAAAAAACTTGGTGGTGACGGCACGTAATATTTATTTTGTAACTGTCAGCTGCTGTTGGCTCCCTACTTAATCCATTTTCCTAAACAGGAATTCTGTGAGACAGTTCCAGTATTTCCTCATCATAGAGGACTTGACTTCTTTTTGGTATTAATATGATCAGGGTTTCGGTACAAGTCTCTTAGATTCTCCAACCCAACCCGTGCCTTGAGACTCCAGAATGTGGCTTCCTTTAACAGCTACTGCAGCGAACTCTAGCAAAGAACGATAAAACTGAAAATGGATTTAAAGTCTTGGATTATAAAGTTGCACAAGTATATTCCAACATAAAACTAAACATGGACACCTTCTGTTCTAAGTACCCATTAAAAATCACATTGGCTTTAAAATGCCATAAAGCAAAATGGCCCCCAACTCCCTGGTTAATTTATTTAGATATGTCCTGTGACTTTGGTGGGGTGCAATTGCTGCTTGCAAGGCAATGTGCTATTAGTCTCAGTGGGATGACCTTTGACCCCAATACCATACTTCTGAGTGTTTTAGGAAGAGTCATGAAGAGAACAGCACTGCCACCACCTCTGTCTAAGTTACTCTGACGCCTGTCCCTGCTCACTGGTATGAGGTCTCTGAATCTTTACGTGACGTGAATAGACCCTGACACATCCATATTTTTCACCTCTCATGAAGTCTTTGGATTGGTTTCACTTCATTCAAACAACAGAGCAGACTCTTGCACTAAAATTAAATGGTAGAACTTGGTCCAGAATATTGATTTTTTTTAAAAGTGATTAATTTTAAAATGAAGAGTAATGATATTGAAAAATAATCCTCTGGAGTTCACCCTTCGGAGCCTGTTTGAAAAATAGTGGGGATGAAATTAAACTGCCCGTTTTGAGTTGCTGTCCCCAGGACTCCTCAGGGTTGGGACAGATTCCCAAGAAAACAAAACCAAGCTGCTGACTGAAGGAAGGACATGAGATTCTGCAGAAGGAACAGGTAGCAACCATTTCCCACAATCTATCCAACGTTTGGTAACAAAAAGCTGTTGGTAATGTTCATGGCAAAGCAGAAAATAGAAGAACAATTTAGACACTCAGTGCTAAAGGGAGGATGTCTTCCTTCAGATCATTTAAAAAGTTCTGTTCAAAGACTTCTTTGCTTTCTTTTATCCCTTACAGTCATCCTCTTAGAGAGGTTCTCAATCTGTGGGTTGTGACCCCTTGGGGTGGCATGACCCTTACACAAGGGTCGTCTAAGACCATCAGAAAACACAGATATTTACATTATAATTCATCAGAGTAGCAACATTATAGTTTTGAAGTAGCAACAAAAGTAATTTTTTTGGTTTGGGGATCACCACAACATGGGGAACTATAGTAAAAGATTGCAGCATTAGGATGGTTGAGAGCCACTGCCTTAGTGAATTGTTATCGTGTCTCCGTATGTGAGGGATTCTAAGATACAAGGCTTGTGTAGATTAGTCCCTGCTTGAGCTGCTGAAACAGAGGTATAGGAAAGATCCCAGGCACAGACAAACCACTCTCTCAAAACCCTTCAATATGTTTTGGCTCTTGGCTCACTCCCTATTTTATGGTAGCTCTTGCCCACATGTTAGAGCTTTTGAACCTCATTTTTCCCCCAAAACTGAGGACAGTGCTGGCTGTGCTTTCTATGGTCCCCTTCACAGTTTTGAGTCTGTCAAGTGATGATGTTGATATTGAACTTGAAGGCAACCAAGATACTTGCTGCCACCTTTCTCCCTGAGTGGACTGATGTCCTAGGGGTTTGGGGGGGAAGCATGTGCCTGCCACTAGTGGGACATCCTGTGGCATGTGTCTCAGATACCAGCTGTTCCTTGGTTGGCTATTCCCTTAAAATATTTTGACCTCATTGCTACTTCTAAATTTAGAGCGTCCCATTTACAATTGATCATAATTATGCAAATCTTATTATAGCTTGTTTGTATCAATGAAATGGATTAAAATGTTTGCTAATGAGAACCATTTCTGGGATAACAAACATGAATAAAAAAAAACCCTTCAGCTGTGTGGACATTTTTTTTCATAAGATTAAGAAAATGTTATAAATTAGCTATGATTTTGTATAAGAACCAGTAAGACCTGAAACTTTGGAGCGTTCAGTTATTGAGAAACTTCAAAAATTATTTTTGAAGGAAGAAAATATATATATAGTTATGGTGAACACATAGTTATAGTAATGGGTAATTTGGCATTATGTGTTTTATGTACATAGAATTACAATGTGATATTTGATGTGTATAATATATAATATATATTATACATATAATAAAATTTATACAACAAAAATTAACATAGCTATTGACTCCTAGTTTTCTTTAATTTTGTGTATGATGGGCCTTTAAAAATCTACTCTTCTGCCCTTCCTCCTCTCTTATTTCTCTCTTACTCTTTGTTCTTCTCTGTTCTTGCCCCCTTCCCCCCTCCCACCATGTGCCCATGGCCGGCTGCCTTTCCTCTCTTCTACTCTTCTCTCATTAAACCTTTCCACATGGGAAAAAAAAACTACTCTTCTAACAGATTTGCAGTGTAAAATACATGTCATTAATACATGGTAACCTTTGACCTCCATCCTCCTTTCCTTCCTCCTGTTCCTTGGAACTACATTTACTCCCTGTTAATGTATAGTTGGGATTATTTGACCCTTTATACTTTATACTTGAAGATTGCATAGAAAAGTGAGACTGTGCAGTGTTTCTTTCTATCTGTCTGACTTGTTTTACTTAACAAGATGTCTTCCTTGCTTATTAAACAAGGGTCTCTTTGTTCAAGGCTGAACAATGTCCTGTTTATGTTCACGACAGTTTTGCCATTCTTAAGTTAAAGAGCACGTCTAGAGCCTTAGATGCACATTCACAGTGTGTTCTCACCTTGGTAATGATTCCAGAAGGACTTGGAATGTAGAAGGAAAGAGAAAGAGACTTGAATCTGTAGGTTTTCAGGGCCGAGCATTTGATAATGAATAATGTATTAGTATGATTTCCTTTGGGGAAAACTAGTTCTCCTGTTGCTCAGCATTCCTTAGTTGACTATAGTTCTTCATCTAGGGCTGAGGCCTTTACACTTTCTCCTCTTACACACCAGTGTGTATATTCATGTCATCCGTGTTCAGGTCCTATTTAGACAGCAATGCTACTGAGACTATATGGATACAGCTTCTGACATTCTTAAGAGATACAGTCTCACGGCATAGTTATATACTTAGAGACACACACACACACACACACACACACACACAGAGAATTAAAAGAGGCTGTGAATTCATTGGGAGGGAGGACAGAGAAGAGTTTAGACTACAGTGGCTCTCAACCTTCCTAATGCTGTGACCCCTTAATGCAGTTCTTCATGTTAAAGTGACCTCCAACCATAAAATTATTTCATCGTTACTTCAGAACTGTAATTTTGATACTGTTATAAACCATAATGTAAATATCTGATATGTAGCATATCGGATATATGACCCCTACAGTAGTCATGACCCACAAGTAGAGAAGCCCTTGTCTAGAGGGAGGAAAGGGATGTGATTACACTAAAATGTCAATAAGTTAAAAGAATATTTAAAGAAAGACTTGAGTGTCTGAGTGACGTGACAATGCAAAGATTCCTTGGCATGATAAGGAAGTATGGTTTCAATTTTTAAAAGTAAAGAATTTAATAAAGCATCCATTTAAATGAAGTACTCTAGAACATCACTTCCATAGCTAATACCAGAGTAGAGCTTAGAGGATAGTCAGGAAGATTGAATCAGACATTTAGCCTGGAAAACCTGAATAGGCTCACTGTTGGGAACAGCCTTCAAGCTCCTCCCTGGTTCCACTACAGTTCAGAATGCAAATAGGTTGAGTTCTTGTTGATGAGCTCCAGGGGTTTCCTGATCACTTACATTCTCTGCATCCCAAGGTGACCAAATCAGAAGGATCAGAATAGTCCTGTTGGCATGATTTTTAGCACTTTCCTTTCCTCAGTTATTCTGATAATTCTGTTCCTCTGTGAAACATTGTCCAGGAAGGAATGAATAACACAAATCTGGCTTTTCAGAGCACAGTTCCCATTTGTAGCTCCTGGAACCAATCTTGATGACTTTCTTAGTGGCAGAATACATAGCAGAGCATGCTTGTGTAGCAAGAAAGCACATCTGTGTTGCCTCCAGAGTGTCTGGCCTTGAATCTTGACTTATGCGTGGTCTTGACCATGGGGGAAGAAGATATAGCTCTCCTTAGCCTCAGTTTCTTCATCTGTCCACAGGACAAACTGCATGGTTGATAGGAATATGGTGAAGTTGACATGCAGTAATGCTAACAGTTCCCTTGGTGCTGTGTCAGTAAGTACTAGGAATATAGTCAATTTTCATTTCTATGCTTTAATCACAACTTCACTGGATTTATGGTGTTTGCGTCATCTCTCTTGATCATCATTTCCATGTTTCAAGCTTCTCAACAGACATGTTCAAATTTCCACTGAAGCTCAAATGCCTGATGTCTCTAGACACACCTGGCTTTACTCAGTCCTGGAAAAATCCAGATCTTTTGTTCACACTGGGCTGAAGAAATGACCGTTCTCTTTGTCATAGCCTTCAGTGACATCTTGTCAGTGAGAGACAGATATCAGTTACTTTTCTGTTGCTTTGACTAAATACCACGACCAAGGCTACTCATAAAAGAAGGTGATTATTTGGGCTTATGGTTCTAGAGCAATGGTTCTCAACCTTCCCAATGCCTCTACCCTTCAATCTAGTTCCTCGTGTCATGGTGACCCTCAACCATAAAATTGTTTTATGCTACTTTATAACTATAATTTTGCTACTGTTATGAATCCTAATGTAAATATCTGACATGTAGGATATATGATAGGGATCCCCAAAGGGGTCTCAACCCATGGGTTGAGAACTGCCTGATTTAGAGGAATAAGGGTACATCATGGCAGAGAGGTGTGGAGGTAGACGCAAGACTCTAAGAGCTCGCATCTTCAACTGCAACACTAATCAGAAAGAATGAACAGGATAGTGAGAAAAGGCTATAAGCTCTCGAAGTTCCCCCCACCTCCAGTGATATACTTCCTCTAGCTGAGTACAAGTTCCACAACCTCCCCAAACAGTGTCACCAACTAGGGAATACATATTCAAATATCTGAGCCTATGGGAGACATTTTCACTCAAACCAGAGCTAACTCTGGTCTCTGCAGGCTCTTTTCTGTGTCCATGTGGCTGTGTCTTTTCATTTTCTTTACTGAAGTCAGTGTTTTAATGCAGTCCTTCAATGACCTTCACATGGCCTCTGCTCCACAGCCTTTCACATGGTCTCCCTCCTGCCCTGTGTTGAGTGAATTAACTGGACAGAGAGTGTCATACCAGAGCCAAGTGGCTAGAAACTTGTAGGATGGAAATAAGAAGGAGTGTCAAATAGAGGAAGACCGGAAAGGAATTTTGAAGATAACTAAAGCACCTTCTAATTCAAGGGAGGCTCAGCTCAGAGTGGAGAGATAAGGTTTGTCTGTAAAGCATGGGTGGGGGCAGTGTCCTGTGAGTCGATGTCTGCATGGTGACTAGCATGGTGTAGGAAGGAACAAATATTCAACCCATGAAGTTCCCTTCCTACTTCTTGTCTTTCTTTCCCTTCCTGTCTTCTTGGGTCTCTCATTCTGTCCTCCCACCACCAGGATTTTATTCTGACACACTTCCAGTCTCTGCACACTAGCATCCTTTAGGCATCACTTCATCATGCTGATACTGTGTGTAGAAGTCAGGAGCTTCCTGGAAGAGGTGATCAACAGGAAGCGATGGTTCAGACTGTCTTCATTAACATTAATGTAATTCCAATTTACAGACCTTTAAGGAATTTGCTTTGCCTTCCAGATAAAATCAGGAAAGTAAGAGGTTGTCTGAAGAGATATGGGGGTAAGACTTTGTCTTACGAGATATTTAGGGTTGCTGTATAATAATAAAAAGTTTACTTACCTAAGACTAAGTTGCTTTGCTTCAGTTACTGGCCTGCCTTCTGTGTTCCTTCGAGGCCAGAAACTGCAGTCTCTGGCATTTACCACCTCATCATAAAACAGCAGGAGATTAAGTAATGTAGCTTTTCCTGCTAGTTGAAGTCATAGGAAGAAAAAGGGACACTTTGAAAAGTGAATTTAGCATTTATTTCTAAATGGTAAAAAGTTTTCTATGAAAGCTCTCTAAGAAAAAGGGGGTAAAGTGGAATGATCATCCCTCCTCTTTGTTCTCAGCCCTTATGCGTCTTTCAGAATACATGATCACATGGTAAAAAGTTCATCACAAGTTTATACATAAATTCAAATCATAAATCATAAGACTTTACAACAGAATGTTTACTTGGATATCCATTAGGAGTAATTATCTGGCTAACCATTCTTCACTTGACACAGCTCCACAGGGTCATGGAGAGTTAAAAAAGTAACTAAGTTATTAGTGAAGTATTGTATAGATAAACCCATTCAATATTTTATCTTCTGTCCTAGCACCTGTAATAGTCAGTTCCCTTTTTTGACCTTTGGTTAATGGTTTTATAACCTCTCCGAATGTTCTCTGAGTAGTAGAATGCTTGATTACTATCAGAGACAAAAATAACTGGTGACACTTGAAGACGTGCAGAGTTCTCATTGCAGTTTTTGATTATCAGAGAGGACCTAATACAGCTTAAGGTTAGGGATGGTGATTCCCCCAGAAGTTCTTTTGTTGTTGAGAATAGTTTTAGCTATCTTGGGTTTTGTGTTATTCCAAATGAATTTGCAAATTGCTCTTTCTAACTCTATGAAGAATTGAGTTGGAATTTTGATGGGAATTGCATTGAATCCATAGATTGCTTTCAGCAAGTGGTGGCTATTTTTATTATATTAATCCTACTAATCCATGAGCCTGGGAGATCTTTCCATCTCCTGAGATCTTCTTCGAATTCTTTCTTCAGAGACTTGAAGTTCTTGCCATACAGATCTTTAACTTGCTTGGTTAGGGTCACACCAAGGTATTTTATATTGTTTGTGACTATTTGTGAAGAATGTCATTTCCCTAATTTCTTTCTCAGCCTGTTTATCCTTTGAGTAGAGGAAGGCAACTGATTTGTTTGAGTTAATTTTATATCCAGCCACTTTGCTGAAGTTGTTTATCAGCTGTAGGAGTTCTCTGGTGTAATTTTTGGGATCACTTAAGTATACTATCATATCATCTGTAAATAGTGATATTTTGACTTCTTCCTTTCCAATTTGTATCCCTTTGACCTCCTTTTGTTGTCTGATTGCTCTGAATAGGACTTCAAGTAGTATATTTAATAGGTAGGGAAAGAGTGAGCAGCCTTGTCTAGTCCCTGATTTTAGTGGGATTGCTTTAAGTTTCTCTCCATTTAGTTTGATGCTGGCTACTAGTTTGCTGTATATTGCTTTTACTATGTTTAGGTATGGACCTTGAATTCCTGATCTTTCCAAGACTTTTACCATGAAGAGGTGTTGAATTTCATCAAATGCTTTCTCAGCATCTAATGAGATGATCATGTGGTTTTTTTTTTCTTTGAGTTTGTTTATATAGTGGATTACATTGGTGATTTTTGTGTATTGAACCATCCCTGCATCCCTGGGATGAAGCCTACTTGATCATGGTCTATGATCATTTTGATGTGCTCTTGGATTTGGTTTGTGAGAATTTTATTGAGTATTTTTACATCAATATTCATAAGGGAAATCAGTCTGAAGTTCTCTTTCTTTGTTGGGTCTTTGTGTGGTTTAGGTATGAATGTAATCGTGGCTTCATAGAATGAATTGGGTAGTGTTCCTTCTGTTTTTAGTTTGTGGAACATTTTGAAGAGTATTGGTATTAGGTCTTCTTTGAAGGTCTGATGGAATTCTGCACTAAACCTATCTGGTCCTGGGCCTTACAAATGAAAACAGATGGTGTGTACTCACTGATAAGTGGATAATAGCTCAAAAGCTAGGAATATCAAAGATACAATTCACAGACCACATGAAGCCCAAGAAAAAGAAAGACCAAAGCATGGATACTTCAGTCTTTCTTAAAAGGGGAACAAAATACTCAAGGGAGGAAATATGGAGACAAAGTGTTGAGCAGAGACTTAAGGAAAGGCCATCCAGAGACTGCCCCACCTGGGGATCCATCCCATATACAGACACCAAACCCAGACAATATTGCAGATTCCAAGATGTGCTTGCTGACAGGACTCTGATATAGCCGTTTCCTGAGATGCTTTGCTAGAATCTCACAAACACAGATGTTGATGTTTGCAGCCAATCATTGAACTGAGAATGGGGTCCCCAATGGAGGAGTTAGAGAAAGGACTGAAGGAGCTGAAGGGGTTTATGACCCACAGGAAGAACAACAATATCAACCAACTAGATGCCCTAGAGTTCCCAGGGACTAAACCACCAACCAAAGACTACACATAGAGGGACCCATTGCTCCAGCTGCATATGTAGCAGAGGATGGATAACCTTGTTAGGCATCCATTGGAGGAGAGGCCCTTGGTCCTGGTAAAGCTTTATGCCACAGTGTAGGAAAATGTCAAGGTAGGAAAGTGGGAATGGGTGGGTGGGGAAGCACCCTCATAGAAGCAGGGGGAAGGAGGATGGGGTAGGGGTTTCCAGAGGAGAAATTGGGAAACAGGATGACATTTGAAATGTAAATAAATAAAATATCCAGTAAAAAAGAAAATAACTAACCGGCACTGGACACATAACACATCATTCACACAAATAAACATGGTTATTTAAACTGGCATTCTGCTACTAATGCTTTCTAACTAAATACCACTAAATATGTGTTGAAATTTGTTGTACTACATTGATTGGAATATACTTCTTCCCCAGAAGTATTTTTAGTATTAACAAAAATTACTGTGACTTGTGTCTTAGAGTACTACTGTTTATGTAGAGAAATGAAGTTGTATGGTTATCAAAAATGTTTGTGCTGATTTTCCTATCCCAACAACAATTGCTCGAAAGGCAGTCACTACATCTACCTCCATCCACAATGTATTTAATGATACTCTCTATAATAAATAGGCTGCTGTCTTAAGTATTATCTGAAACTAGCTGGGCAAATAAAGAGATAAAAAAAGAAAGAACCTAATAGTAGTCTCACTATAAAAGAGCTTAACAAATACTGATATGAGTTTAGGAATTCTTATGGGATCATCATCAAGAATTAAAAAGTCATCTATTTGTCTATGTAGTATCACTACAAGATAGTACATCTTTGTTGTTCTGCAGAGATCTGATCAAAAGGGTGACCAAATATTATTATGTATTTAATAATAACAGGAAAAGCATATTAATAGCAGGAATCTTTCCTAAAATGCATTTCTCCTGGGCCTTTCCTATAGGAGCAAATACGTTGTGGATTTTCTTTTTAAATCTAAGGCAGACTCATCTCAGGAAGACCACCTGCTATTTCTTACCTTGTCCTATCATGGCTCCTGGCAAGTTGTTGTATGGGCTAGAGATTGGCTGTGTAGAGTGTCCAGTATGTAGTTGTTCTTCAATTGCTTCTTAAAAGTTTATGACCACAGGGGCTGTAGATATGGCTCAACACTTAAGAGTGATTGCTGCTCTTCCCAAGGACTCAAGTTTAGTTCCCTGCACACATGTTGAGTGGCTCACAATTGCCTGTAACTCCAGCTGCTTGAATTGGACATGGTCGTTGGACATTGGTGGACACCTATGGCATGCACGTATACACACACACACACACACACACACCACACATTGTGTGAGTCACCCCTACCCAATTCCAAACCAAAAAACCCCTCTATGACACAAATCTTACCTACTTTGTTAGATTTAGAGAACCTAGAAGGCAAAGACTTGGCACCTAGCACACAGTATGTGTGTTAGTCAGTCTAATGTGGCAAGATGAACACAATTTGTTAAGTATGACAGCAGCCGTTTATCCTGAGCATGCATCCTTATTTCATATGGGATTGGATGACTCAGAGCCAAATATTGTATAAGGCTTTGATATGGTTACTGACTGGATCTGTTTATTTCAACAGGTTATGATGTTGCTGGGCCTGTTGCGATTGGACTCACCCACTGGAAGAATCCCTATGTACAAGGCAGACCCACCCTCCCATCAGATCTGCCCCTTTTCCTCTCCAAAGATGCAAGCATACCTGTGTACCACCAGTCCTTCACTCGCAAAGCTGACCTGGCCACACCTTTGTCTTGTCCGGCCTCGCTATCCATCACTCCAGTGCCTTCTTACAGCAGCAGCAGCCAGGAAACTCTGAGCCAAGACACAACAGGTAACAGAGCAGGCTTCTTCAGAGGTGTGGGTCTTGGCATATCAAGGGTTCTTGCATGCATTTCCCTGCTGACCAGATTGTACCATACTTCTGCTTGTGTGGTGCTCTGGTTTCCCACGGTATCTCCATGCTTCCTGTTTAATCATTTAGTTGGACTAGAGGGAAGGTTGTGCTTGGAGCCGTGTGGCTGAAGTGTTATTCCATTTGCTAAGATGTTCCCTAGGAATCAACTTCGAATCAGGAGTCTAAGAAGCAAAAAGAGAGTTTTTGCTGTGTAATTTCTTTTTGAATATCTTACACACAGTTCACTTTGCCTCACCAAATTGATCTGCAATAGGCAGGTTCTTGAAAACCACCACCCATGGGTGTAATCTGGACAGCCAGCTTCCTGATTTTGAACAGCCAAAGAATTAAGCTTAGTTTTTTTGAATCTATAATGTCTCATCAATGCAACTGACTAAACATGAGATGAACAAGAACAATAGACCTGTTAAAGTGGATGGAAGAGAGACCATGGGGTCTCTGCCCTACACAAAGAACTATAGGCAACTAAGGAATGCTGAGAGCAGGAGAAATAGTCTTCCTCAGGGAAGTGCACACCAACTGGTTATCCAACACCAGATGGTCAGTCCTGAAAACATACAGACAGGCAACATTATTAAGACTGAGCAATGATATATATATATGTGTGTGTGTGTGTGTGTGTGTGTGTGTGTGTGTGTGTGTACAAAATAAATATATAAATAAAAATGTAAAACCCTGCTCAGTCTTACAAGTGATCCCTAACACAGTATTTAGTTTTCAAATGAACAATTTCATCAAAGACATTTTGGGGCAAAGTTCTCATGGCATATGAGGAAGGTGAGCAATCAAAATCTCAGCAGAACAATACTTAATGAAAAAAAAAGGAGCCACAAATGGGAAAGAGAACAAGGAAAGGCATATGGGGAAATTTGGAGGGAGGAAAAGGGAAGGAAAAATATAATTATATTATAATTTCAAAAATAAAAGAAAAGGTAGGGTTTTTTTTTACATTTTAAGTGGTTAGGAACAATTAATAATAATATTTCATGACATACAAAAATTATGTAAAGTTTGAATTTCAGTTTCTTACATCAGGTCTTCTTGGACATATCCATGCTTTCATTTATGCCTAACCTATGGTGATTTTTGCATAGCAATGCAGAATTACCACAAATTTTATAGCCTGTAATGCCTAAAGTATTTACTGTCTGGGCCCCTTTCAGTACTATTTGCTGACCACTGATCATGTCACATTTGAAGCAAGAGCCACCGGGGCAAGGATGGCCTTGTTTCTGAAGTCTGAGGTAGAGGTTTAAGCAATGTAAAAATTTATGCTGCTGTGTTTTCTTCAGTAACTATAGCACTTAGAGAAAATGGTTTAACTGGCAAAATCCAACAGAGTAGCCCATCCTCAGGAGTCCTTGGCAAGCAACGATTCTCAGATACTGTCACCTACAGACAAGATGCTGGGCTGCAGAAGCTATGCATGTTTCCAGGCAATCACCGAACTTGTAAACCTAGGCAGTAGGCCAGGTGCCCCATGCACAGTGCAGTGTGATCCTTGGCAGAACGTGTTTTACACACTGCTTCTCTAGGGGGTATCGTTGTTCACCTTCCTCGCATACCATGAGAACGTTCTTCCAAAGTGTCTTTGATTGAATTGCTCAGTTGAAATCTAGAGAGGGTTAGGGATCACTTGTAAAACGTTAGCTTTGCACATGGTAGGGTGTAGCCATCCTTCTGACTTGAGCATTACCTTGGCTGTAGAGATATCTGTGTAGTAAGTTCAAAAAAGTCCAGGACTTTGACTTTTATAAAAATTTTACTGTGTGTGTGTGTCTGTCTTTGTCTCTGTCTGTTTCTCTGTCTGTCTCTGTCTCTCTCTGTGTATGTACCTGAGTGCATGTATATATGCTAGGTGCCAGCAGGTGCCTGAAGAAGATATAAGTTCCCCCTAAATGGAGTTAGAAGACAGTTATTAGACACAGCATGAACACTGGGAACTGAATCCTGGTCCTCTGCAAGAGCAGCCAGTGCTCTTAATTGCTGAGCTGTCTCTCCAGCCCTAGGGTGTTTGGCTTTATTGTGAAGAAGAATGACTGTGTTTGATCTCATTCAATAATATTTGAAGTTAAGAAATCAGATGCCTGTGAGGTTCCGATCTCCTCCTGTCCTTCAATCCTTCCCCCAACTCTTCCATAAAGGTCCCCAAGTTCTGTCCAATGTTTGGCTGTGTATCTCTGTATATGTTTCTGTCATATTCTTGATGGAGCCTCTCAGAGGATGGTTATGCTAGGCTCCTGTTTGCAAGAGTCAACTAAATTGGACCCTTGGGGGCTCTCAGAGACTGATCCACCAACCAAAGAGCAAAGACAGGCTGGACCTAGGCCTCTCATATGTAGCAGATGTGCAACTCAGTCTTCATGTGGGTCCCAAACAACTGGAGCAGGGGCTGTCCCTAAATCAGTTGCCTGCCTGTGGATCCTGTTCCTCTACCTTGTCTGGCCTCAGTGGGAGAGGATGCTCCTAGCCCTACAGAGACTTGATATACCAGGGTTTGGGGATACACAGCAGGGTCTCCACCCTCTCATAAGAGAAGGGGAGAAGGGGTGGGGGAGGGACTGTGTGAGTGGGGGCATCGATCGAGTTGTAAAGTGAAGTAATAAATAAATTAATGGTGAAAAGAAGAGAAGTCAAACACTTTCTGTGGCTACAGTAAAGGAATGTTTTGGCTTTTTTTTTTTTTCAGCACAGAGGAGTGTGAAATGGGAGACACCAGGTGAACATTTTATATTCCCCATCAGTGAAGCCAGCTGATTTTTGAAAGAGCTTTCTATTTTTAACTTCCAGGTTTTCAAAACAAAACAAAACAAAAACAACAACAACAAAAAGCTAAAAAACAAACAAACAAACAAACAAAATAAATGCCCTCAATTCTCCTCATTTCAGAGATTTCCTGTAACAATACAATGACTTTCTGCACATAACAGTTTGTTATTATTTTCTTATCAGCATTGTTGCTGCTGCTCCTTGTATCTTTGCAAGGCACACCTGAACATTAATGATATCCTGTACACGTGGCATCAACTTTTAGAAAATTATAGATGCTGCCATGGCTTCTATAAATTTCAAACTCTTGCTTATGTCGTGGGCCTTACTGCATTTATTTTCTTGCAGTAATTTATTGATTTCAGTGTGTAAAAATATTTGCGTGAAAGTTTTGCTGCCTTTCTTATTTGTCTTAAAATACATTTAATTTACTTATGTCTTTTATATTTTTAATTTTTTTCCTTCTGTTGCTAATTAGAGGAAAATTCTGGAGTGAGAGGAGTCAGTATAATGAGATGGTCTTGGAGACTCCAGAGCCTTTCACAAATATAATTTTTAGCTCCATAACTTCAGTGCTCATACAGAAGACCTGGTGACATACGTGTAACTAGACAATTATTTACTGATTATTGGCATTTTCTTATGCCTATGAGCTTCCATTTTTATAAAAACACAATCATTCTACAACTCCAGGGTGAATTAACAAAATCCTGAGTGAACAGAAGCTCTTGAGTTCTCATTGTGTTCACTGTTTCTAAGTGTGTAATATTGTTATTCTTTGAGAACTTCATTCAATGTATTTTGATCATATTTACCCTCTTGCCTCAACTCCTCTCAGGTTTACCTCTACCTACCAACTTTTGTGTCTTTCTTCCTTCCTTCCTTCCTTCCTTCCTTCTTCCTTCCTTCCTTCCTTCCTTCCTTCCTCCTCCTCCCTCCCCTCTTATGAACCCACTGAGTCTAATTTGTGCTGTCAATGTACTCCTGGGTATGGCACCAACCACAGGAGCACTTAAGGCCTATATCTCTGTAACGAGGGGTTGGGGCTCCTAAGTCCCTTTCCTCCCTCTCCAGACTGTTTTTAATTTTACCACAATTCTATCCATTTCTCTTTCTCTTCATTGTGTAACTGATCTGCACAGTAGGTCCGTGTTCATTAGACTTAGTCCTAGTTTCCAGTGTGTACATTGTGCAAGATGTAAAACCCTGGATATATTGCTCCTTCCTAGTGACAAATGAGGTTTTGTTAGTAAATAAATCACAGCAACTTAAGATGAAAAAGCAGTCTTCAGTGCTGGCTTGCTCCATCCATCTATCCATCCATCCATCCATCCATCATCTATCCAGCCATCCATCCATGCATGCATCCATCCATGCATCCATGAATGCATCCATGCATCCATCATCCATGCATGCATCCATCCATGTATCCATTTATCCATCCATCCATCCATCCATCCATCCATCCATCCATCCATCCATCCATCCATCTACCTATCCATCCATCCATACATCCACCCATTCATCCATCCATCCATCCATGTATCCATTTATCCATCCATCCACCCATCCATCCATCCATCTACCTATCCATCCATCCATCCATCCATCCTTGCACGCATGCATCCATCCATCCTTGCATGCATGCATGCATCCATCCATGCATCCATGAATGCATCCATGCATCCATCCATGCATCCATCCATCCACCCATCCATGCATGCATCCATCATCCATCATCCATCCATCCATCCATCCATGCATCCATCCATGCATCCATCCATCCATCCATCCATGCATCCATCCATCCATCCATCTATCCATCCATCCATCCATCCATCCATTCATCCATTTATCCATCCATCCATCCATCCATCCATCCATGCATCCATGCATCCATCCACCCATCCATCCATCCATCTACCTATCCATCCATCTACCTATCCATCCATGCATCCATGCATCCAGGCATCCATGCATCCATGCATCCATCCATGCATCCATTTATCCATGCATCCATCCATCCAATGTGTACTACATTCTTTTCTTTTTTGTACCATGTGATATGATCTTTGGATAGGAAATTAAGACATATATCACAATTCTCTCAAGGAAATCAATGCTTAGTGGAGAAAACAGGTAAGAAATCAAGTATTCTAATACAGTGTGACAAATGTTAAAGTAGGAATGTGCTGGCTAGTGCTATGTCAATTTGATGCAAGGCAGAGTCATCTCAGAGGAAGGAACCTCAATTGACAAAATACTTCATAAGACCAGGCTATAGGAAAGCCCATAGGGAATTTTCTTAATTAGTAATTGATGAAGGAGGGTAGTGTCATTCCTGGACTGGTGGTCCTGTGTTCTATGAGACACCAGGCTGAGCAAGCCAGGAGGATAAGCCAGTAAGCAACACTCCAACCACTGGTTCCCATCCACTCCCTTCCTTCACATCAGTTCCAGATGCATGCTGAAGGCCCTCAGCTAATAATCCCATGCCTGATTTATCTGACAAATTAAGATGCTTAGTTACAGCTGCCTACTGGACTTTTCAATTTGCTCTTAGCTCTTTTAAAGTTATATACCCTTGATGGAACTTTTATCTGGTAGCTTTCTTAAAGTTGATTTTCCCATTCCAATTAATAGTGGCAGAGTCTTTAGTTTGGACTGCTATAGCAAAATTCCATAGATTGAGTAGCTTAAATCACAAAGATTTCTTATCTTAAAAAATCTAGATTGGGACGTTCAGGACCAGGGCATTGGAAGAGTGGGTTTCTCTGGAGACCCTCTTCCTGGTATTCAGATGGCTGTCTTTTGGCTAGATTATCTCATGATTAATGTTCTGACTTTAAAAACTGTATCTCTGTCTGTCTGTCTATTTATTAATGTGTATGAATGTTTGCCTGCACGGATATCTGTGCACCACTTATGTGCTGGTTCTTTCAGGGGCCAGAAAAGGGCATTGGAACTCCTGGAACTAGAATTGCAGAAGCCACCATGTGGGTTCTGGGAATTGAATCCACGTGCTCTGCAAGAGCAGCAAGTGCTCTTAACCACTGGGCCATCTCTCCAGCCCAGTGCTCTGATTACTTCTTTTTCTTTTCTCCTCCTCTTCCTCTTCCTCCTCTACCTCCTCTTTCTTCTTTGATTGCTTTGTTTGTTTGTTTGTTTTGAGACAGTTTCTCTCTGTGTAGTCCTACATGTCCTGTAACTAGCTCTGTAGGTAAGGCTGACCTTGAACTCACAGAGACCCATCTGCCTCTGCCTCCCAAGTGCCATTAAAGGCATATGCCACCACTACCCAGGTGTGCTGTAACTTCTTATAAAGGCAATAATCCTTTCTATGAGCATTCTGCATCATGGCTAGTTGCCTATTCCTCATCAGTGGAAGGACATGAAGATGTGAGATGCCTGCTCTTTGTTTCATTTACCTTGTGCACTTATCGTCTAGACAGAGCTCTTGTATCTTGTTACAAGGTGGAAAATGCTTATCCTCCCTTCCCATTTACCTAGTGAGGCTTTCTGATACAGAAATGTGTGTGAGCTCTGAATTCTTGAGCTGTGCCTACTGGTGGTGATGCAATGAGTTTGTCTGAGAGTATGGAGTAGCTTGTAGCAAGTGCCCATTTTATAGCATGAATTCAGTATCTTTCAATAAATTGTGACTAGATACTTTCAGGACTGAAGCCATAGGAAACACGGAGGAGTCAAATTTTTAGAGACTGGATACCATTAGTAATGACCCTGCAACTTGAGCCACTGATAATATGCAGAGTAATCAGAACTTGTTAAAGATCTGTGTGTGATACAAGTTGGGGTCTGCCTATGCTGTAAAACTAAGAGAATGGTTGGGAATGTTCACTTAACAGGAGAGTTAGCTCAGAGAAGTAAAACACTGTTTTGTTCAAGTTTTCTGTTTCCCTAAATTTGACTCATCTTTTCAGAATTCAAGGCTATGTCACTCAGTTATCTAATCTAACATAATCCCATCACCTCCTTTTCCATGTATGCTGGTTATTTTGACATAGATGATTGAAATCAGCAGTGAATCCAGGGACAATTAATGGCACATGAGTGCAAAGTCAATTAAACAACATGGTTATGAATTCACTTGAGAATTATGCTAAGAAACTGAAATCTTCAATTAAAACTGCCTTAGGATGATATAATTCAGAATAAAACATTACAATCCCATATCAGAGTTACCCATTCACTCAGTTATCTGAACTCTCACTGTAAAGGAATTTTCATCCAGCAACATGGCTGCTCTGATCACATCCAAAGACCTTCTTGGTCTGTGTGATCCAGCTGGAATGCAGACATGCTATACACCTTTAGTCCCTCTGTCTGGAATACAGACGCACCCTCAGTACACACCTTTAATCCCAAGGACATCTAATTGAGGGACAGACAAAGTGAGGAATCAGAGAAAGATTTGACAGAATGAACCAGAGATAGGATAAGCCCAACTCTCAGGAGAACAGTTAAAAGACCAGCTCAGAGAGAGTGCAGTTCAGGCAGCAGTGTTCAGCTGAATGGAATTGAGATTGGTGTAGTCAGTTGAAAGCCAGTAGGGGCTCCATACAATGCAGTGGAGTTGAGTACATGAGTTCACACGGTTCAGTCCACATCAGCAGAGGCAGTTAAGAGTATGGAGGAGCCAAGAGATAAGAACAAATGGCCAGGGTTAGTTTGATGCCAAGCAGAGTAATTTAATAAGAAGCTGAGAAGCTAGATTGAATCAGTTTGGAAAGGAGTTTAAACCAGAACAGCTGAGTTGAACCAGCCAGCCAGAGTTCAGAAAGAACTAGGAAGGGGTGGGCTTATTTATTTAACAGTAAGCCTCTGAGAGACAATTATATCAGGCAAGTAAAGGAGATATTTACACTCACCACTCAAAGCATGGTTCATTGGCAATAAGAGGGCCTGGGATGGAGACAGCTTTAGTAACATTTGCGAACAATGGTCTATGGTTTGTGAGTGATGGATGCTATCAGTGCTTTCCAGTATAATTAAAACCAGAGCTCCTTTCTGCTGCCATGATAACCACAACAGTCAGAAACAACTTCTCCATCACATTCTCAATTAACAACCAAGCAGTGGGAATGGGGCTGTGGATACAGCATCTGTAACACTCACCAGTATCAGATTAGGGCTCACGTAAATGAACTTGGACATTGATTTATCATTAAAATAGCTGGAGTCTTTGAAACAAGGAATTCTCACACTTTATCATGAACCCAGTAAACTGGAGATTCTGTTGAGCTTCAGGCCCTTCTTCAGTTAGCCTGGGGAGTTGGTGGTGACAGCCTATATTTCTCAAGTGATGTTTGTGCTTCTGGACTCACAAGACATGGATCTAAAATCTTATGTCAAAGCTTTGTAGAATTTATCCAACAGGCCTCTGTTCTAAAAGATGAGTGATCATAAAGGGCTCAGGCAATGTTACCTTTATCAAAACATTGCCTCTGAGTTCCTAAAGCAACATTCCAGAAAGGACATTTGCTAGATCCAACAGTTCTAAGTGGAAAGTCTTCTCATACTCTGTTACCAGGAAAGTGCTGACTCAGGAGATACATGCTCTGACTCTCACACAGACATTATTTAGACAATGAAACAAAATGCCAACAGCCATGACACTGACTCATGAGGGATCCTAGTTGTCTTAGCTCTGGTTTCCTGGAAACAGAGTCTGAGTCACAGATATATATGCATGAACTTTACTGATGTGGTTCTTGGGGGCAGTAAGTGTGTATGTGTATGCATGGGTAGGAGGGTAAAGGAAGATGCCTGGACAAAGGGAAGGTTTGAAAAATGGTGCTGCCCAAGGAGGACCTCAGACAATTAATTGCAAGGGAGATCTGGAATTTGGTCCTTGCTCCAAGATGGCATTTGTGCCCTCCCATGTTTGCCTGAATTTGAGCTACCACAAGGAAGGGGCATGACCTTGAAATTTTTCTCTGTGTGGCAATTCTTCAAAAGAGAGTTAGCTGAAAGCCAGCATCCCTAACATCCAAAACAGCTGGCAGGTGCATTCTGTCACATCAGGTGATTAACATGAAGCAATCAAAAGGATGTAAACAGGAGCACAAATTAAAGAACACAAAGGGATTCTTAGTGAGACCACAGGCATGAGAAGCTCTGCAGGGCCTTTGAGGTGGGGATGGGGTGATGATTGACAACTCGTATGTTGAAGTGCTGAGTTGAAGTAGGATGGGGCTTTTGAAACTTTTTAAAATTACATTTTATCTATCTATCTATCATCTATCTATCTATCTATCTATCTATCTATCTATCTATCTATCATCTATTGATTGATCTATGAGTCTATTACGTGTGTGTGTGTATGTGTATGAGAAGTAGGACGGGGCTTTTGAAAGCTTTTAAAATTACATTTCATCTATCTATCTATCTGTCTATCTATCTATCTATCTATCTATCTATCATCTATCGATCGATCTATGTGTCTATCTATCTATTATTTGTATATGTGTGTGTGTCTATGTGTATGAGCATGTGATCAGGCATGTGAGTGTATGTTTGTGTGTGCCATATCATATGGGTAGAGGTGAGAGGACAACTTGTTGTAGTCATTTGACTCCCATCATGTGGGACCCAAGAATAGAACTTAGATCATCAAGCTTGGCTGCAAGCACCTTTATATGTGCACCATCTTACCACCCCCTAGGTTAAGAATTTTGAGATCTAGTTTATCAGAATTCAGTTGGTGGGGTTGTACACACCAATTGGCAAGTGATTTTTTGCCAGTACAGACCAATCAGAAGAGTTAGAGGGAGCTCTGAGGTTTGTGGAGGAAAAGTCCCAGATTCTAGAGCCATTTCTTAATGATCCGGAATTGATGAATGTGTTATGGTCTGACCCCCCCAGAATAGCTGTAGACATTTCGTTCCGTGCCTGCCAGCTGTTTCATATTGGTGCTGTAATATGCCTGCCAGCTAGTGACACAGAAAAGTGACTTGGCTCAGAGCAAGGACATGCTGACCACAGACCTTGTCTTGTTCTGCATGTTCTGAACATTCTGTAGGAGGTTTGCTAATCTCAAGGAATCCCACAAAGCTTTACATAAAAACCCATCAAATCAGAGGTCAATATGTTATGTCTAAAATATCTTGAGTCAGAGCCAACCACTGGGCAGCACTCCCTGCACTTGGGGATGAAGTCATTGTGGTTTTTATGATACTTTTTTTTTTACCTTTATAAGCTGACAGGAAAAAAAATGATCTGTTGTCATAGTTCAGTTAATTCTGAGCTACATCCCTGGTCTGATCAGTATTAGGATGTGCGTTAGATAAACTATTTTTGCTTAACTGAGATCAGTGTTCATATGGTTTGTGTGGTGATTCCTGAACCCCAACAGAATGCCTGGATTCTCATTCAGTTTGCTGTTTTCTCATTCAAAGGGTTGGAAAACGGCTTTTGGTTCCTTTGCTCGTATCCCTGAGGGTTTGTAGAAACTACACTTTTTATCTTTATCAGACAAAGAATAATAGAAGTGACCTAGGGTCATCATTGTATAATGGGGCTGTTAGTTCTGTTTCTTATTCCAGGTTCTGTGACACATTTAAATCCCACTGTTTTTATACTGGATATACTGGAGTGACCAGTCAGGATGCATTGATGTGGTGTCACTACCTACTGATAAGCTACAGCATGTGCTTCAAATATTGACCTAAGTAAGATAGGAGTGAAAACATAGCACCTCCTTCTGAAGATATGCTGGAACCTCAGAAGCAATTCTCTAATATGTGTGGAAGTTCCAGCGTATAAGAAGTGACTTCTCCTTGAAGATCGATCATTAATGTTACATTAAAACCATCTATTATGCCCATAGCAATGAAACAGTTTCTTCAAATCCCAAAGCTGTAAACTCTCAAAGGGTCTGTGCACCTCGACGTTTTCATGGGTTGAACTAGACAAAGAACTATGCTGAAAGATCCTGTCCAGTTAACTGCTATCATGGTAAAGATGTCTACCAAATATTATGGTTTGGATACTAAATATTCTCCCAAACCTCATACCTTGAAAGCTTGGGTTCCAGTTGTAGAGTGATGAACCTAGTAGGAAGATGTTGTCACTGTAGGTCTGTTGTTGGTTCGTAAAATGAGATCCCATGTCCTTTCTCTCTTTTGCTTCCTAGCAACCATGATATTAGCAGAATTTCCCTATCACACACTCCCACTTGATGGTCCATCTTACCCTGGGACTAAAGTGATGAGGTCAGCTAACTGTGGACTGAAACCTCTAAACCTATGGGTCAAAAGTATAACTTTCCTCTTTTGACATTGTTTGGCTCAGACATTTTTGCTTCAGTGACAGGAAACAGATGAACACATCAACCCCCAAATATTGGTGGTCTAGAGCACTAAGCATCCACACAGTTTCCAGACTCAGATGAGGGCCGGCTGTGTTTTTGTGATGTGGTTTTGCTTTCAAGCTGGTTGGTGTCGGCTGACTCAGCCCAACTCCAGCTAGAGCGACAGGAATGATTCATCCTTGTTGTACAGTCTCATCCTCCAGCAAGTACATTCTTGAATGTCCTCATGACAGTGACAGAGGTGTAAGAGAAGAGGTCAGGCTCATCTTGCGAACACCAAGCTTATTCTGGTAACAGATTTGCTAATTAATGTTCGATCAGCTGAACCTACATCACAGGGATGAGCCCCAAGTTTAAATAAGGATGGACAGTCCTGCAGGTGCAGCCACAGGGCCACCAGATATGGAATTGGGGACATTGAATAATCAGGAGGAATGATACAATCTGCTACGTCTGTCTTATATTCCGACTACTGACCTAAAGCAGGTATTCAGGTAAGTCTCAAATCAGAGACCTTGGGGCTGGGCCAGAGGTGTTTATTTTAAAGAGAATCCTGTTTTCCTCCCCATTCTTTACTTATGGGACCTCCCTTCTACCTGTTCCTATTCAAACTTTCTTATAAAATCCTTTCCTCTTAGTGTAGACCATTAGAAAAGTAGATGCCCGCAGGTTTCCTCTCTGTCAGTGTATGAGATGAGCTGGGCCTACCTGCACCCTAGCTATAGATTACGTCATAACGCAACAGATATTTCACTCACATGTTCTGTACTTGTAAGAGATTTGTCACAGCCTCGGGTGCATTTTGAGTTGATTTATGACATTATGCATAGAAGAGGGAGGGGGGTTAATAAATAAAGCTAGCCCTGGTAGATATTAAAATAGTGTCTTTTGTCTCAACTTCTTTTCCTAAGATTTTGCTCTGGATCTCTAGCCATCTCTTGGACTGTTTTGTTGTATCATCTCATCAGCTTGTCTGTTTCTCTCGTCTCTGTTTTCACAGTAGCTTCACCGTCTATCCTGTTCTGACGAGGGGAGCAGAGTCATCTTTATCCATCTGCTTCCACAGTCATCATCTATCCTCTTCGAATAATGACTAGGCCCCATTATCCAACCAGACACTGACTTTGCAGGTCGTTTGCTAGGGACCGTGACTGTGAGAGTGACTAAGGCATAGTGCTCTTTGAAGCTCAGCTTCTACTGAGGCGGTGAACAGTAATCACATAACTCAGTGTGGTGTGGGGCTCTGAGTAGTGTTCTTCTCTACCCCTGTTCTCATCAGCTCTCATGCTCACTGCTCATCAGCTCTTGCTCATTCAGGTCTTTTAAATCCTACCTTCTTTTCTTCACTCACACGGCTACTGCCCTTGTGGTGGTTCAAGGCTTAGCACTGCTACCTTAGTGGGGCAGTAGTCCTCTGCCTGGTTTCTCTGCTTTTGCTCATTTCTCACCAGACCTAAATGTTTTCTGTTACCATTGTCTAAAGCTGCTATCTAAGTCTGCTCTTTCTTGGCTTAGAAACAATCACTGGGATGGAAAGTTTTTCAGTCAGTTATACACGCAACTGCCAAGTGGCCTAGCCATTCTACTTCAAAGTGTAAACTCAGAAATTTCAGAGAAAATACTCAAACATTTGCAAAAAATGCCTATAGCATCGCTATGCATAATAACTAAAAGGAAGACGCAACACAAAGTCATCAATTGCTTAGTGAATAAATGAAATGTCACGTGTCTGTATAGTGATATTATTCAGCCAAAAAAAAAAAAAAAAAAGACATCGTGCTGGCTGGAGGGGCTCAACACTTGGGAGGCAGAGACAGGAGGATTTCTGTGAATTCAAGGCCAGTCTGGCCTTCACAGTGAGAGCTTGTCTCAAAAGACAAAACACAGTATAGATTAAATACTTCTATGTGCTTCAACCTGGGTGAACCCTGAAAATGTTATTCTAAGTGAAAGAAGCTATTCATGAAAGGCAGTACAGTGTATGATTCCATTTGCATACAGTTTCTAGAATTGGCAAATCTATCTATAGGGAAAGAAAGCCAAATCATGGTTACGGGGGGAAGGGGAGAATGAGGAATGACTCTTCAATGTGTCTTGAGATAATGAAAACATTTTAGAATTAGATGAGTCAGATAGTAATGATAATTTTATAATCATATATATGTCTGTCTGTCTGTCTGTCTATCTATCTATCTATCTATCTATCTATCTATCTATCTATCTATCAATTATACTCACACAGAGGCACATACATAAACATGTTATTGTATCTATCAGGGTTCTCTAGAAGAACAGAACCAATAGAATATCTTTGTGCTCTGACAGGATTTACTAGTATGACTTACAACTGATTAAGGCTGTGTAGTCCAACAATGGCCGTCTGTAGGCTGCAGAGTCTAAGAACCAGGTCCATGAAGCTGGTTCTCACCAGTCTCAGTGTAGAACTGAAAGTGCGGAAGAGTCCTAGAGGCTTTGGTCTCCAGTCCACATTGGAACCTGAGGGAAGCTGGGTTCTGATATCAGTGAAAGACGGTAGCAATGGCAGTCAGCTCTTACAGTGGAAATATTCACCGTCAAGAATGAAGGCCCATAGGCAAGCAATATGGCTTAGCTTTGGACATCTTGATATCTGGGTCACCACCAGAAAGTGCCATCCAATCTAGACATTAATTCTTCCGTGATGTTGATTCATCCTGGAAATGTCCTCACAGACCTACAGTGGTATCAATTCTTCCTAAGTCGGTACTTCATAAGCACTGACTTTGAAATCTTTCTGGTCTGTCCTCACCTGTCTGATTAACTTTGCAGCCCCCAAACATCCTGGGTTCTAGGTCTCTCTGTGGCACTAGTAACATCCTTTGCTTATGTCAAACTTACCCCTGCATTGTCATATTCTGCTTGGTAAAGTCACATCTGGTTCAGTTGCCAGCACCTCTGTGAGGGTCCCCCTGTGTTCCTCACACTTTCTGCCCTGTCATCCCATAGCACTTGTTTTAGTGTCACAGTAAATCCCAGCTGAGTATTTTTCTTTACTGTACACAATTATGAGTGCATCAGATTACACGTTGTCTGGTTTGAATTTGGGTCCTTGTGATGTATAATAGTTGGTCAATAATTGCTGGATTTGTGGCTTGGTTTAAATGTTGGTTTAAATCCAGGCTTTAAATAAATGCTGTATCCCAACACTTTCATTTACAAATCCTGTAACAACCACTACACTTTGATTATGATCTTTCTTATTTATTGCGGTTGAGATAATTGATCGTGTTGGGTTTAACAGACTTCTTTGTAGCTTATTAGCACCCACTCACCTCGAATATTTGTCTTCTTGGCAGTTGGAGCTCTCACCTTGATTTGCCTTGCTCTCAAGTTTAGTGATATTGTAACTGATGTCTTCCTGCCTCTCTTCCCTGTGCCTTTCACCCTTAGAGGACAGATTTTTAGAGTATAGTCTTACTATTTTATTAGAGGATTGCGGGGTCTTTGAGTAATAATTTGCAAAGGCATTTTTAAGTGGTCAAGTACTAGGGCATATACAGTCATTGTTCCCACTTAATCTCAAGTCAGGGCTTTTTGTGTTAGTATCTTTATAATCGTATTGTTATTTTCTCAAGTGTTAAGATATAGTTTTCTTATTCAAATAAATGCACTCATGGAACCTAGGAAACGCTCAGTGGGTAAAGTTCTTGTTTAAACATGGAGGCCTTAATTTGGATCCTCAGCCCCCATGTAAGAGCTGTGGATGATGACTCCTGTCTATGAGCTCAGTGCTGGGGGCAGTGTGGGTAGGAGAAGTCAGGCTTGTTTCCCAGTTTAGCCTAGCTGCAGTAGTGAGGCCAGGTTTTGTGAAGAGACTTTGTTTAGAAAAAATAGGTGGAAGGTGATGGGAAAAGACATTTGACAGCCATCTTTTTTTCCCCATCTTTATTAAATTGGGTATTTCTTATTTACATTTCAAATGTTATTCCCTTTCCTGGTTTCCAGGCCAACATCCCCCTAAATCCTCCCCCTCCCCTTCCATATTGTTGTTCCCCTCCCCATCCTCCCCCTATTACCGCCCTCCCGCCAAACAATCAAGTTCACTGGGGGTTCAGTCTTGGCAGGACCAAGGGCTTTCCCTTCCACTGGTGCCCTTACTAAGCTATTCATTGCTACCTATGCAGTTGGAGCCCAGGGTCAGTCCTTGTAGAGTCTTTGGGTAGTGGCTTAGTCCCTGGAAGCTCTGATTGGTTGGCATTGTTGTTCATATGGGGTCTCAAGCCCCTTCAAGCTCTTTCAGTCCTTTCTCTGATTCCTTCAACGGGGGTCCCGTTCTCAGTTCAGTTGCTGATGGCATTCATCTATGTATTTGCCATATTCTGGCTGTGTCTCTCAGGAGAGATCTACATCTGGTTCCTGTCAGCCTGCACTTCTTTGCTTCATCCATCTTACCTAGTTTGGTGGCTGTATATGTATGGGCCACATGTGGGGCAGGCTCTGAATGGGCATTCCTTCAGCCTCTGTTCTAAACTTTGACTCCCTATTCCCTCCAAAGGGTATTCTTGTTTCCCTTTTAAAGAAGGAGTGAAGCATTCGCATTCTGGTCATTCTTCTTGAGTTTCATGTGTTCTGTGCACCTAGGGCACAGAATTCAAGCACTTGGGCTAATATCCACTTATCAATGAGTGCATACCATGTGTGTTTTTCTGTGATTGGGTTACCTCACTCAGGATGATATTTTCCATTTCCATCCATTTGCCTATGAATTTCATAAGTTCATTGTTTTTGATAGCTGAATAGTATTCCATTGTGTAGATGTATCAGATTTTCTGTATCCATTCCTCTGTTGAAGGGCATCTGGGTTCTTTCCAGCTTGTGGCTATTATAAATAAGGCTGCGATGAACATAGTGCAGCACGTGTCTTTGTTATATGTTGGGGCATCTTTTGGGTATATGCCAAAGAGAGGCATAGCTGGGTCCTCAGGTAGTGCAATGTCCAATTTTCTGAGGAACCTCCAGACTGATTTCCAGAGTGGTTGTACCAGTCTGCAATCCCACCAACAATGGAGGAGTGTTCCTCTTTCTCCACATCCTCGCCAGCATCTGCTTTAGCAGCTATCTTTGATTTACACACGCACGCGTGCATGTGCAGACACACACACACACACACACACACACAATTGGTAGTGAATACTCACACACACATGTTCACACACCACAGTGAAAACATGAAATTTTAAAGGTTATATCTAAGTGGCTTCACACTACCCATCCATGCTGCTTTCACATATTTTTCAATATAGTGAAGGTTGCTAAAGAAAATGTTTTCAGTGCTGCTCCTCAACTAATTTTAGAAGGGTCATGGTCACAATTTTATGTACCCTGCAATATATTGTAGTTTGGAGCCTTTCCATGTTAAATGGTATATTAGCAAAGATTAGGAGTGAAACTGAGTTAGCATTAGATTTGTGCATGGACCACTATTTTACAATGTTACTTGTGAGGTAACAAACTTTGCCCAGGGAGTCATATAGGAGGAACAAGAATGACATGACAAATCTCTGCCCTCGCCACACATTACCTGAGGATCTGAGGGGTTTTTTTGTTTGTTTGTTTGGTTGGTTGGTTTTTTTTAAGAACTACCATCTCTTTAAAGATTCATTCATTCCATTTCCTGAGAAATACAATCACTTCCCATCTCAGACCAGTAAGTCATGAATAAGAAAAATCTGAGTTATCTGGTTTGTTTTAACATTTACCTTCTCAGACATTCTAAATACATGCAGTGTATATATTTAGATAATCATGCAAATAGATTGTGTTGTGACTTTTTTTTTGTAAGAATTCAGGGTACTACCCAATATAAAAACTCTCAGAAGAGCATTGGCATATACTTATTGCTATAATTTTATCACCATAAATCTTAATGAGTGTAACATTTCTTGAACACCTCCTATGTGCATGGCATTGCGTGGATGGATATTTGGAGAGACAGAAATGTAGAATTCCTGGTCCTTTAGGCACATAGAGCAGAGAAGACAGTTACATAAATAGTTGTGATTCAACACTTATGGTTCACTGTGACTCAGTAGTATGCATGTATCCCCTGTCAGACCCTCCCTTCTCTGGTTCATGTCTACTGTCTTAGTTAGGGTCTCCATTGCTCTGAAGAGACACTGTGACCAAGGCAACTCTTATAAGGATAATAGTTAATTGGGAACAGCTTACAGGTTCAGAGGTTCAGTCCATTATCATCAAAGTGGAATCAAAGTTCTGGTGATAAAGGTTCTACTGCTGGTAAACAGGTAAAATATAATGCTCAATCTGTAACTATGATAAACGAACACTTAATCAAACGCGGAGTTGGCTCAAAATAGAACCCTCTGCCCTTTCCTTTATATTCAAGTTCTGTCACAGAGACGTGGCCATCTTTACCTTTCTACCTCTTGTTCATTCTCTCCTCTGTGCTTGGCACCCCCCTCATAGAGGATGAGAGCTCTAACATAGGATGTGAACTCGGGAGGTCACTGGTGACCTCCTAATTGCCAATCCCAAATGATCACTTCCCATTCTTGCCTTCTCCCACTCTCTGATTGGTATTTCTTTTTAAAGCTATTATTTTTATTTTTAAAATTGTATGTATGTGTGTGGGTCTATGCCTGAGTACATGTGCTTGAGGAAGCCAGAGGCAGTGGGTCACCTAGAGCAAAAGTAACAGACAGTTTTAAACTGCCCAGTATAGGTGCTGGGAATTGAATCCTGTCTTCAGCAAAAGCAGCATGTGCTCTTAAGCATTGAGCCAGCTTTCCAGACCCTCTGGCGGGCATGTCAACTCTGGGGAGAGTCTTCCTTAAAGGTCCTCAGCTTTGTGTTAAGCCTATTTTTCTGGTCTACCTCCTTATCCTATGTCCTTTCCCACATGTCCTTTAATGTCAGGAAATTCAGAGTACAAGCCTTACTCTCTTGCTTTCTCTACTCTTTCTGTCTTTTCTGCTGCCCCAGGTTCCCCATCAATCTGCATACTGTACTTTGGGCTCAAATCTCTAGTGCGACTTTTATTTTTTTTCTGACTCCCTTCCTGATGCTCCATTTTGGTGTCTCATATACATACCAATTCACGTTAGCCAAAATCCATCTTCTGAGCCCACTTTCTTTCCTGTCCTCTCTGTGTTTTCTGTCTTCGTGAATGCACCCAGTTGCCTAAGACAGAAGCCTAGAATAGCCATAGTTTTTCCTCTGCCCTGTTCATCGTGTTGAAATGATATTGAAGGGCCCTATCCCTTTATCCCCACCATGACCACCCTTGCAATGACTCAAAGTATCCACAACTTCAGTTAGGATTTGACTTCTCATTTTCCTTGGAGTCTGTTCCATCCATCCTCTACGTGACTGTCAGAAATCTTACTAACTTATATTATTTCCTTTTAGCAAACCTTTTAGTGGTTATAAATGTTGTGCAGAGAATCAAGTTTCATCTTCCTAGTCCTTCTGGTTGGTCTCTGCCTGCCTCTTTCCAGTCCTGATACCTACTGTGATGTCTCCATCCTAAAACAAGCCTGTTGTTAAGACCTTGAGCAACCTATAACAAAAACTATGACCTTATGGAAACCCTTGTCCTTACAGAGGGGAGTGGCTACTGGAGACTTCACATCGGAGAAAGCTGAATTCCACACTGGAAAGAATCTTTGAAGGCGACTAAGTCAACTCGCCCCACTAATCTCTGAACACAGCCTGCCAGCCTCTGTGCTGTTAAGTCTGTGCAGTATTAACTTCCATGCAGGTTATTGTGAAGTCTAAGGTAGCCACCGGTTCTGTCAAGAAAAATTGTCTTATTTCCCTACATACATTCTTTTCCTATTATGGTTTCTGCCAATTTTTTTCCTCTAAGCTTCTTATCGATGCATATTTTATACCTTCTTCCCAACTTAAATTGATTTTCCACTTCCTTAAAAATTCTATATTTTAATATAAGAAAGAAAATAAATTCAGTACTCTAAGACATCCTATTATGCAGGAAAGATCGGAGATGTCAGGAGGCCCACATAGTACTCAGAAACATCCTGAAGAAGGAATGGTTTCTGAGTTGAAGATAGGCACTCCAGAGACTTGCAGAAACTCCTTTCTTTAGTCTCAAGCACATCTGCTCCGAAATGCTCCAATCCAGCATTGTAGAGCTCACAGAAAGCGCTCTGGTCCCCGAGTCACCTACCATTGGGTCTTGGTTCATTCAGAATTAGAGTAAGGCTGACATTGAACTGTTCTTGGATGTGCACTGATAGTGCAGATGGTGGCCTGGGAGTAGTGTTCAGCATGGGGCCAGTGCCTGGAGCAGATGGAAATCTTTTTTTTTCTTTCTCCACCAGCTGACACTTGACTCTTCCTGAAAAGAGGGGCATGGAGGCAGCAAGGAACCCAGATGCTACCACAGAGCTCTGTGCCAGCCACCTGACTGTCCTCATGGGAATTGCTGCTAGCCTGCATCCATAGGTGCAAGTCTGGAATTTTGTTTTTCTTTAGAGAGTCATGGTAGTCTCTGGTGATGATTACCACACCATCTCAGCTCAATGATGATTACCCCTTAGTCATTCTGAAGAGTTCACAGTGTATTTTTTCACATTTCCAATCCTATCTGCTGTGCATCTTGACCCTGGGTAAATAACGTATTAGTTTCTAGG
>NC_046154.1:168179791-168329791 GCF_011064425.1 Rattus rattus | reverse complement strand
TTATTTCCCTTCCCAGTTTCCTGTCCATAAGCCTCCATCCCCTTACCTCCCCCTCCCCCATACCGGTATTCTCCAACCCATACATCCCCCTTACTGTCCCCCCTTATTCCCCTGCCCTGGGGGTCCAACCTTGGCAGGAACAAGGGCTTTCTCTTCCACTGGTGCCCCAACAAGGCTATTCTCTGCTACATATGCAGTTGGAGTCCTGGGTCAGTCCATGTATAGTCTTTGGGTAGTGGTTTAGTCCCTGAAAGCTCTGGTTGGTTGGTATTGTTGTTCTTATGGGGTTGCAAGCTCCTTCAACTCTTTCAATCCTTCCTCTAATTCCCCCCAAGGGGGTCCTGTTCTCAGTTCAGTGGTTTGCTGCTAGCATTGACCTCTGTATTGGACATGCTCTGGATGTGTCTCTCAGGAGAGATCTTTATCCGGTTCCTTTCAGCATGCATTTTTTAGCTTCATCAATCTTAACTAGTTTTGGTAGCTGTATATATATGGACCACATGTGGGGCAGGCTCTGAATGGCCATTCCTTGAGCTCTAAACTTTGCTTCCATATCCCCTCCTATGGATATTTTTCCCTCTTTTAAGAAGGAGTGGGAGCATCCACATTTTGGTCATCCTTCTTGAGCTTCCTGTGGTCTGTGGATTGCATCTTGGGTAATTCGAACTTTTTGTCTAATATCCACTTATCAATGAGTGTATACCAAGTGTCCTTTTCTGTGGTCGAGTTACCTCACTCAGGATAATATTTTCTAGCTCATTCCATTTGCCTATGAATTTCACAAAGTCATTGCTTTTGATAGCTGAGTAGTACTCCATTGTGTAGATTTATCACATTATTTGAACCCATTCCTCTGTTGAAGGGCGTCTGGGTTCTTTCCAGCTTCTGGCTATTATAAATAAGGCTGCTATGAACATAGTGGAGAATGTGTCTTTGTTGTATGTTGGAGCATCTTTTGGGTATATGCCCAGGAGAAGTATAGCTGGGTCCTCAGGTAGTGGAATGTCCAATTTTCTGAGGAACCTCCAGACTGATTTCCAGAGTGGTTGTACCAGTTTGCAATCCCACCAACAATGGAGAAGTGTTCCTCTTTCTCCACATCCTCACCAGCATCTGCTGTCACCTGAGTTTTTGATCTTAGCCACTCTGACTGGTGTGAGGTGGAATCTCAGGGTTGTTTTGATTTGCATTTCCCTTATGACTAAGGATGTTGAACATTTCTTTAGCTGTTTTTTGGCCATTTAGTAATCCTCAGCTGAGAATGTTTTGTTTAGCTCTGTACCCCATTTTTTAATAGGGTTATTTGGCTCTCTGGAGTCTAAGTTCTTGAGTTCTTCATATATTTTGGATATTAGCCCTCTATCAGATGTAGGATTGGTAAAGATCTTTCCCCAATCTGTTGTTTGCTGTTTTGTCCTAATGACAGTGTCTTTTGCCTTACAGAAGCTTTGCAGTTTTATGAGGTCCCATTTGTTGATTCTTGATCTTAGAGCATAAGCCATTGGTGTTTTGTTCAGGAAATTTTCCCCAGTGCCCATGTGTTCGAGACTCTTCGCCACTTTTCTTCTATTAGTTTGAGTGTGTCTGGTTTGATGTGAAGGTCCTTGATCCACTTGGACTTAAGCTTTGTACATGGTGACAAGAATGGATCAATGTACATTCTTCTACATACTGACCTCCAGTTGAACTAGTACCATTTGTTGAAAATGCTATCTTTCTTCCATTGGATGGTTTTAGCTCCTTTGTCAAAGATCAAGTGGCTATAGGTGTGTGGGTTCATTTCTGGGACTTCAATTCTGTTCCACTGATCTACCTGACTGTCTCTGTACCAATACCATACAGTTTTTATGACTTTTGCTCTGTAATACTGCTTGAAGTCAGGGATGGTGATTCCCCCAGAAGTTCTTTTATTGTTGAGTATAGTTTTCACTATCCTGAGTTTTTTGTTATTCCAAATGAATTTGCAAATTACTCTTTTTATCTCTATAAAGAATTGAGTAGGAATTTTGATGGGGATTGTGTCGAACCTGTAGATTGCTTTTGGCAAAATGGCCATCTTTACTATATTAATCCTGCCAATCCACGAGCATGGAAGATCTTTCCATTTTCTGAGATCTTCCTCAATTTCTTTCTTCAGAGACTTGAAGTTCTTGTCATACAGATCTTTCACTTGCTTGGTTAAAGTCACACCAAGATAATTTATATTATTTGGGACTATTATGAAGGGTGTCATTTCCATAATTTCTTTCTCAGCCTGTTTATCCTTTGAGTAGAGAAAGGCTACTGATTTGTTTGAGTTAATTTTATACCCCGACACTTTGCTGAAGTTGTTTATCAGGTTAAGTAGTTCTCTGGTGGAATTTTTGGGGTCACTTAAGTATACTATCATATCATCTGCAAGTAGTGATATTTTGATTTCTTACCTTCCAATTTGTATCCCTTTGACCTCCTTTCACTGTCTGATTGCTCTGGCTAGGACTTCGAGTACTATATTGAATAAGTAGGGAGAGAGTTGGTAGCCTTGTCTACTCCCTGATTTTAGTAGGATTGTTTCAAGTTTCTCTCCATTTAGTTTGATGTTAGCTACTGGTTTGCTGTATATGGCTTTTACTATGTTTAGATATGGGCCTTGAATTCCTGTTCTTTCCAGGACTTTTATCATGAAGGGGTGTTGAATTTTGTTAAATGCTTTCTCAGCATCTAATGAAATGACCATGTGGTTTTTATCTTTGAGTTTGTTTATATAGTGGATTACATTGATAGAATTTCATATATTAAACAATCCCTGCATACCTGGGATGAAGCCTACTTGATCATGATGGATGATTGTTTTGATGTGTTCTTGGATTCAGTTTGCAAGAATTTTATTGAGTATTTTTGCATCAATATTCATAAGGGAAATTGGTTTGAATTTTTCCTTGTTAGGTCTTTGTGTGGTTTCCGTATAAGAGTAATTGTGGCTTCATAGAAAGAATTTGGTAGTGCTCCATCTGTTTCTTTTTTTTTTTTTTTTTTTATTAACTTTAGTATTTCTTATATACATTTCCAGTGTTATTCCCTTTCCCGGTTTCCGGGCAAACATCTCCTTCTCCCCTCCCCTTCTTTATGGGTATTCCCCTCCCCACCATCCCCCCATTGCAGCCCTCCACCGAAAAGTCTAGTTCACTGTGGGTTCAGTCTTAGCAGGACCCAGGGCTTCCCCTTCCACTGGTGCTCTTACTAGGATATTCATTGCTACCTATGAGGTCAGAGTCCAGGGTCAGTCCATGTATAGTCTTTAGGTAGTGGCTTAGTCCCTGAAGCTCTGGTTGCTTGGCATTGTTGTACATATGGGGTCTCAAGCCCCTTCAAGCTCTTCCAGTTCTTTCTCTGATTCCTTCAACGGGGGTCCTATTCTCAATTCAGTGGTTTGCTGCTGGCATTCGCTCTGTATTTGCTGTATTCTGGCTGTGTCTCTCAGGAGAGATCTACATCCGGCTCCTGTCGGTCTGCACTTCTTTGCTTCATCCATCTTGTCTAATTGGGTGGCTGTATATGTATGGGCCACATGTGGGCAGGCTCTGAATGGGTGTTCCTTCAGTCTCTGTTTTAATCTTTTTGCCTCTCTTCCCTGCCAAGGGTATTCTTGTTCCCTTTTAAAGAAGGAGAAGCCTTCACATTTTGATCATCTGTCTTGAGTTTCATTTGTTCTAGGCATCTAGGTAATTCAAGCATTTGGGCTAATAGCCACTTATCAGTGAGTGCATACCATGTATGTCTTTCTGTGATTGGGTTAGCTCACCAGGATGATATTTTCCAGTTCCAACCATTTGCTCTATTTAATTTCATAAAGTCGTTGTTTTTGATAGCTGAGTAATATTCCATTGTGTAGATGTACCACATTTTCTGTATCCATTCCTCTGTTGAAGGGCATCTGGGTTCTTTCCAGCTTCTGGCTATTATAAATAAGGCTGCTATGAACATAGTGGAGCACGTGTTTTTTATATGTTGGGGCATCTTTTGGGTATATGCCCAAGAGAAGTATAGCTGGATCCTCAGGCAGTTCAATGTCCAATTTTCTGAGGAACCTCCAGACTGATTTCCAGAATGGTTGTACCAGTCTGCAATCCCACCAACAATGG
Organism: Rattus rattus; assembly: GCF_011064425.1. Taxonomy (NCBI): domain Eukaryota; kingdom Metazoa; phylum Chordata; class Mammalia; order Rodentia; family Muridae; genus Rattus; species Rattus rattus. Next base: position 168,325,670 of record NC_046154.1, on the reverse strand, counting down.
AGGAGTGTTCCTCTTTCTCCGCATCCTCGCCAGCATTTGCTGTCACCTGTGTTTTTGATCTTAGCCATTCTCACTGGTGTGAGGTGAAATCTCAGGGTTGTTTTGATTTGCATTTCCCTGATGACTAAAGATGCTGAACATTTCTTTAGGTGTTTCTCAGCCATTCGGCATTCCTCAGCTGTGAATTCTTTGTTTAGCTCTGAACCCCATTTTTTAAAGGGTTATTTGTCTCCCTGTGGTCTAACTTCTTGAGTTCTTTGTATATTTTGGATATAAGGCCTCTATCTGTTGTAGGATTGGTAAAGATCTTTTTCCAATCTGTTGGTTGCCGTTTTGTCCTAACCACAGTGTCCTTTGCCTTACAGAAGCTTTGCAGTTTTATGAGATCCCATTTTTCGATTCTTGATCTTAGAGCATAAGCCATTGGTGTTTTGTTCAGGAAATTTTTTTCCAGTGCCCATGTGTTCCAGATGCTTCCCTAGTTTTTCTTCTATTAGTTTGAGTGTGTCTGGTTTGATGTGGAGGTCCTTGATCCACTTGGACTTAAGCTTTGTACAGGGTGATAAGCATGGATCGATCTGCATTCTTCTACATGTTGACCTCCAGTTGAACCAGCACCATTTGCTGAAAATGCTATCTTTTTTTCCATTGGATGGTTTTGGCTCCTTTGTCAAAAAATCAAGTGACCATAGGTGTGTGGGTTCATTTCTGGGTCTTCAATTCTATTCCATTGGTCTATCTGTCTGTCTCTGTACCAATACCATGCAGTTTTTATCACTATTGCTCTGTATTATTGCTTGAGTTCAGGGGATTCCCTGAAGTCCTTTTTTTTTTATTGTTGAGGATAGTTTTAGCTATCCTGGGTTTTTTGTTATTCCAGATGAATTTGCAAATTGTTCTGTCTAACTCTTTGAAGAATTGGATTGGTATTTTGATGGGGATTGCATTGAATCTGTAGATCGCTTTTGGTAAAATGGCCATTTTTACTATATTAATCCTGCCAATCCATGAGCATGGGAGATCTTTCCATCTTCTGAGATCTTCTTCAATTTCTTTCTTCAGAGTCTTGAAGTTCTTGTTGTACAAATCTTTTACTTGCTTGGTTAAAGTCACACCGAGGTACTTTATATTATTTGGGTCTATTATGAAGGGTGTCGTTTCCATAATTTCTTTCTCGGCTTGTTTCTCTTTTGTGTAGAGGAAGGCTACTGATTTATTTGAGTTAATTTTATACCCAGCCACTTTGCTGAAGTTGTTTATCAGCTTTAGTAGTTCTCTGGTGGAACTTTTGGGATCACTTAAATATACTCTCATATCATCTGCAAATAGTGATATTTTGACTTCTTCTTTTCCGATCTGTATCCCTTGACCTCCTTTTTTTGTTGTCTGATTGTTCTGGCTAGAACTTCAAGAACTATATTGAATAAGTAGGGAGAGAGTGGGCAGCCTTGTCTAGTCCCTGATTTTAGTGGGATTGCTTCAGGTTTCTCTCCATTTAGTTTAATGTTAGCCACTGGTTTGCTGTATATGGCTTTTACTATGTTTAGGTATGGTCCTTGGATTCCTATTCTTTCCAGAACTTTTATCATGAAGGGGTGTTGAATTTTATCAAATGCTTTCTCAGCATCTAATGAAATGATCATGTGGTTTTGTTCTTTCAGTTTGTTTATATAATGGATCACGTTGATGGTTTTCCGTATATTAAACCATCCCTGCATGCCTGGGATGAAGCCTACTTGATCATGGTGGATGATTGTTTTGATGTGCTCTTGGATTCGGTTTGCCAGAATTTTGTTGAGTATTTTTGCGTCGATGTTCATAAGGGAAATTGGTCTGAAGTTCTCTTTCTTTGTTGGGTCTTTGTGTGGTTTAGGTATAAGAGTAATTGTGGCTTCATAGAAGGAGTTCGGTAGTGCTCCATCTGTTTCAATTTTGTGGAATAGTTTGGATAATATTGGTATGAGGTCTTCTATGAAGGTCTGATAGAATTCTGCACTAAACCCGCCTGACCTGGGCTCTTTTGGTTGGGAGACCTTTAATGACTGCTTCTATTTCCTTAGGAGTTATGGGGTTGTTTAACTGGTTTATCTGTTCCTGATTTAACTGGTACCTGGTATCTGTCTAGGAAATTGTCCATTTCCTGCAGATTTTCAAGTTTTGTTGAATATAGGCTTTTATAGTAAGATCTGATGATTTTTTGAATTTCCTCTGAATCTGTAGTTATGTCTCCCTTTCATTTCTGATTTTGTTAATTTGGACACACTCTCTGTGTCCTCTCGTTAGTCTGGCTAAGGGTTTATCTATCTTGTTGATTTTCTCAAAGAACCAACTTTTGGTTCTGTTGATTCTTTTCTATGGTCCTTTTGTTTCTACTTGGTTGATTTCGGCCTGAGTTTGATTATTTCCTGCCTTCTACTCCTCCTGGGTGTATTTGCTTTTTTTTTGTTCTAGAGCTTTTAGGTGTGCTGTCAAGCTGCTGACATATGCTCTTTCCTGTTTCTTTCTGCAGGCACTCAGCTTATGAGTTTTCCTCTTAGCACAGCTTTCATTGTGTCCCATAAGTTTGGGTATGTTGTACCTTCATTTTCATTAAATTCTAAAAAGTTTTTAATTTCTTTCTTTATTTCTTCCTTGACCAGGTTATCATTGAGTAGAGCATTGTTCAATTTCCACGATATGTGGGCATTCTTCCCTTATTGTTATTGAAGACCAGCTTTAGGCCGTGGTGGTCCGATAGCACGCATGGGATTATTTCTATCTTTCTGTACCTGTTGAGGCCCGTTTTTTGACCAATTATATGGTCAATTTTTGAGAAAGTACCATGAGGAGCTGAGAAGAAGGTATATCCTTTTGCATTAGGGTAGAACGTTCTATAAATATCCGTTAAGTCCATTTGGCTCATGACTTCTCTTAGTCTGTCTACGTCTCTGTTTAATTTCTGTTTCCATGATCTGTCCATTGATGAGAGTGGGGTGTTGTAGTCTCCTACTATTATTGTGTGAGGTGCAATGTGTGTTTTGAGCTTTAGTAAGGTTTCTTTTACGTATGTAGGTGCCCTTGTATTTGGGGCATAGATATTTAGGATTGAGAGTTCATCTTGGTGGATTTTTCCTTTGATAAATATAAAGTGTCCTTCCCTATCTTTTTTGATGACTTTTAGTTGAAAATTGACTTTATTTGATATTAGAATGGCTACTCCAGCTTGCTTCTTCCGACCATTTGCTTGGAAAGTTGTTTTCCAGCCTTTCACTCTGAGGTAGTGTCTGTCTTTGTCTCTGAGGTGTGTTTCCTGTAGGCAGCAGAATGCAGGGTCCTTGTTGATCCAGTTTGTTAATCTATGTCTTTTTATTGGGGGAGTTGAGGCCATTGATGTTGAGAGATATTAAGGAATAGTGATTATTGCTTCCTGTTATATTCATATTTTGGATGAGGTTATGTTTGTGTGCTTTTCTTCTCTTTGTTTTGTTGCCAAGACGATTAGTTTCTTGCCTCTTCTAGGGTATAGCTTGCCTCCTTATGTTGGGCTTTACCATTTATTATCCTTTGTAGTGCTGGATTTGTAGAAAGATATTGTGTAAATTTGGTTTTGTCATGGAATATCTTGGTTTCTCCATCTATGTTAATTGAGAGTTTTGCAGGATACAGTAGCCTGGGCTGGCATTTGTGTTCTCTTAGGGTCTGTATGACATCAGTCCAGGATCTTCTGGCCTTCATAGTTTCTGGCTTTTAAAAGTCTGGTGTTATTCTGATAGGTCTGCCTTTATATGTTACTTGACCTTTTTCCCTTACTGCTTTTAATATTCTTTCTTTATTTTGTGCGTTTGGTGTTTTGACTATTATGTGACGGGAGGTGTTTCTTTTCTGGTCCAATCTATTTGGAGTTCTGTAGGCTTCTTGTATGCCTATAGGTATCTCTTTCTTTAGGTTAGGGAAGTTTTCTTCTATGATTTTGTTGAAGATATGTACTGGTCCTTTGAGCTGGGAGTCTTCACTCTCTTCTATACCTATTATCCTTATGTTTGATCTTCTCATTGAGTCCTGGATTTCCTGTATGTTTTGGACCAGTAGCTTTTTCCGCTTTACATTATCTTTGACAGTTGAGTCAATGATTTCTATGGAATCTTCTGCTCCTGAGATTCTCTCTTCCATCTCTTGTATTCTGTTGGTAAAGCTTGTATCTACAGCTCCTTGTCTCTTATTTTGGTTTTCTATATCCAGGGTTGTTTCCATGTGTTCTTTCTTGATTGCTTCTATTTCCATTTTTAATTCCTTCCACTGTTTGATTGTGTTTTCCTGGAATTCTTTCAGGGATTTTTGTGTCTCCTCTCTATGGGCTCTACTTGTTTATTTATGTTTTCCTGGAATTCTTTCAGGCAATTTTGCGATTCCTCTCTGTAGGCTTCTACTTGTTCTCTAAGGGAGTTCTTCATGTCTTTCTTGAAGTCCTCCAGCATCATGATCAAATATGATTTTGAAACTAGATCTTGCTTTTCTGGTGTGTTTGGATATTCCATGTTTGTTTTGATGGGAGAATTGGGTCCATGGTGCCATGTAGTCTTGGTTTCTGTTGCTTGGGTTCCTGCGCTTGTTTCTCGCCATCAAATTATCTCTAGTGTTACTTTGTTCTGCTATTTCTGACAGTGGCTAAACTGTCCTATAGGCCTGTGTGTCAGGAGTGCTGTAGACCTGTTTTCCTCTCTTTCAGTCAGTTATGGGGACAGAGTGTTCTGCTTTCATGTAGTTTTTCCTTTTACAGGTCTTCAGCTGTTCCTGTGGACTTGTGCCTTGAGTTCACCAGGCAGGTCACTTGCAGCAGAAAAGTTGGTCTTACCTGTGGTCCCGAGGCTCAAGTTCGCTCGAGGGTGCTGCCCACGGCTCTCCATGGGGCAGTGACCAGGAAGATCTGCGCCGCCCTTCCGGGGAGCCTCCGGCACCAGGGTTCCAGATGGATTCTGGTGCTTTCCTCTGAATCAGTAATGTGTGCAGAGAGCAGTCTCTTCTGGTTTCACAGCCGTGTCTGCCTCTCTGAAGGTTTAGCCTCCTCCCACGGGATTTGGGTGCAGAGAACTGTTTATCCGGTCTGTTTCCTTCAGGTTCGGCGGTGTCTCAGGCAGGGCCCTGCAGCTCCTGGGCCCTCCCCACAGGAACCCAGAGGCCTTGTACAGTTTCCTCTTGGGCCAGGGATGTGGGCAGGGGTGGGCAGTGTTGGTGGTCTCTTCCGCTCTGCAGCCTCAGGAGTGCCCACCTGACCAGGCGGTAAGGTCTGTCTCCCACGGGCTCTGGGAGCAGAGAGCTGCTGCGGGCCGGGATCCGCGGGTGTGGGACTTCCCGCTCCATCTGTTTCTATTTTGTGGAATAGTTTGGACAGTACTGGTATGAGGTCTTCTATGAAGGTCTGATTGAATTCTGCACTAAACCTATCTGATCCTTGACTCTTTTTGGTTGGTAGACTTTTAATAACTGCTTCTATTTCTTTAGGATTTATGGGGTTATTCAGATGGTTTATTTGTTCCTGATTTAACTTTGGTACCTGGTATCTGTCTAGAAAATTGTCCATTTCCTTCAGATTTTCCAGTTTTGTTGAATATAGGCATTTGTTGTAGGATCTGATGATTTTTTTAATTTCTTCAGATTCTATTGTTATCTCTCCCTTTTCATTTCTGATTTTGTTAATTTGGATACACTCTTTGTGACCTCTGGTTAGTCTGGATAAGGGTTTATCTATCTTGTTGATTTTCTCAAAGAACCAGCTCCTGGTTTTGTTGATTCTTTGTATAGTCCTTTTCATTTCTACTTGGTTAATTTCAGCCCTGAGTTTGATTACCTCCTGCCTTCTACTCCTCTTGTGTTTATTTATTTCTTTTTGTTCTAGAGCTTTTAGGGGTGCTGTCAAGCTGCTGACATATGCTCTCTCCTGTTTCTTTTTGCAAGCACCCAGAGCTATGGGTTTTCCTCTTAGTACCACTTTCATTGTGTCCATAAGTTTGGGAATGTTGTATCTTCATTTTCATTAAATCCTAAGAAGTCTTTAATTTCTTTCTTTATTTCTTCCTTGACTAAATTATCATTGAGTAGAGCATTGTTCAACTTCCACGTATATGTGGGCTTTCTGTCATTATTGTTGTTATTGAAAACTAGTCTTAGTGCATGGTAATCTGATAGGATACATGGGATATTTCTATCTTCCTGTATCTGTTGAGGCCTGTTTTGTGGCCAATTATATGGTCAATTTTGGAGAAGGTTCCATGAGGTTCTGAGAAGAACATATATCCTTTTGATTTAGGATGGAATGTTCTATAAATATCTGTTAAATCCATTTGGTTCATAACTTCTGTTAGTTTCTCTATGTCTCTGATTAATTTCTGTTTCCATGATCTGTCCATTGATGAGAGAGGGGTGTTGAAATCTCCTACTATTATTGTGTGAGGTGCAATATGTGCTTTGAGGTTTAGTAAGGTTTCTTTTATGCATATAGGTGCCCTTGAATTTGGAACATAGATATTTAGGATTGAGAGTTCATCTTGGTTGATTTTTTCCTTTGATGAATATGAAGTGTCCTTCCTTATCTTTGTTAATGACTTTTGGTTGAAAGTCAATTTTATTTGATATTAGAATGGCAACTCTAGCTTGTTTTCTTCGGGCCATTTGCTTGGAAAGTTGTTTTCCAGCCATTTACTCTGAGGTAGTGTCTATCTTTGTCTCTGAGGTGTGTTTCCTGCATGCAGCAAAATGCTGGGTCCTCTTTATGTGTCCAATCTGTTTGTCTATGTCTTTTCATTGGGGAATTGAGTCCCTTGATGTTGAGAGATGTTAAGGAATAGTGATCGTCGCTTCCTGTTATTTTCATTGTTAGAGGTGGGATTATGTTTGTTTGTCTCTCTTTTGGTTTCATTGCAAGGAAATTATATTCTTGGTTTCTGTATGGTGTAGTTTCTCTCCTTGTGTTGGAGTTTTCCATCTATTATCCTTTTTAGGGCTGGGTTTGTAGAAAAATATTATGTAAATTTGGTTTTGTCATGGAATATCTTGGTTTCTCCATCTATGTTAATTGAGAGTTTTGCTGGATATGTAACCTGGGCTGGCATTTGTGTTCTGTTAGGGTCTGTATGACATCTGTCCAGGATCTTCTGGCTTTCATAGTCTCTGGTGAGAAGTCTGGTGTAATTCTGATTGGTCTGCCTTTATGTCACTTGATCTTTTTCCCTTATTGCTTTTAATATTCTTTCTTTGTTTTGTGCATTTGATGTTTTACCTATTATGTGACAGGAGGAATTTCTCTTCTGGTTCAATCTATTTGGAGTTCTGTAGGCTTCTTGTATGTTTATGGGCATCTCTTTCTTTAGGTTAGGAAAGTTTTCTTCTATAATTTTGTTGAATATATTTACTGACCCTTTAATTTGGGAGTTTTCACTCTCTTCTATATCTATGATCCTTAGGTTTGATCTTCTCATTGTGTCCTGGATTTCCTGTATGTTTTGGGCTAGGAACTTTTTGTGTTTTATGTTATCTTTGGCAGTTGTGTCGATGTTTTCTATGGTATCTTTTGTCCCTGAGATTCTTTCTTTTACTTCTTGTATTCTGTTGGTGATGCTTGTATCTACGACTCCTTTTCTCTTCTTAGGTTTTCTATATCCAGGGTTGTCTCCCTTTTTGCTTTCTTTATTGTTTCTATTCCCATTTTCAATTCTTTCACCTGTTTGGTTGTGTTTTCCTGTAATTCTTTCAGGGGTTTTTGTGTTTCCTCTCTAAGGGCTTCTACTTGTTTATTTGTGTTTTCCTGGAATTCTTTAAGGGAATTCTTTTTTTTTTTTTTTTTTTTTGTTCTTTTTTTTTTTTTTGAGCTGGGGATCGAACCCAGGGCCTTGCGCTTCCTAGGCAAGCGCTCTACCACTGAGCTAAATCCCCAACCTATAATTTTTTTTTTGAAGGAATTCTTTTATGTCCTTTTTTTTTTGGTTCTTTTTTTTCAGAGTTGGGGACCGAACCTAGGGCCTTGTGCTTGCTAGGCAAGCGCTCTACCACTGAACTAAATCCCCAACCCCTCTTTATGTCCTTCTTAAAGTCCTCTATCATTATCAAAAAATGTGATTTTAAATCTAAATCTTGCTTTTCTGGTGTGTTTGGATATCCAGTATTTTCTTTGGTGGGAGAACTGGGCTCTGATGAAGCCAAGTAGTCTTGGTTTCTGCTGCTTAGTTTCCTGCGCTTTCCTCCAGCCATTGCATTGTCTCTGGTGTTTGCTTGTCTTGCTGTTTCTGAGAGTGACTTGACCCTGCTGTAGGCCTCTGTGTCAGCACTCCCGTAGAACTGTTTCCTGTTTTCTTTCAGCCTTTCCTGAGAACAGGTGCTCTGATTTCAGGTGTGTTGGGGCTTCTGGAGACTGTCTTCCAGCTCTAGGCCTGGGCAGGAATCAACGGGTCCTGCCCCTGATTGTTTGTAGGTCCTTGAACCAGCGGGCACTGTTGGGACTATACGATCCCCTCTTGGGTCTGGACTGTGGGCAGAGGGTAGTCTCCTCTGAACTTCTCAGGAGTATCCACACTTCTGAGGATCCAGCTCTCTCCCCCATGGGGTTTGGGAGCAGGGAGCTGTTTGGCTGGATCAGTTCGGTCCTGGGCGCATAACAGAACCACGGGTACCGGTGGCTGTCTCTTCTTATACCCCTGTGTCCAGAGGCACTGTGCAGTTTCCCTTTGGACCAGGGATGTGGGCAGAGGTGTCCTGCAGTCTCAGAATGTCTGCATTCCTGGGTGTTCAGCTCTCTTCCCCATGGGATTTGGGTGCAGCAAACTGTGGGATGCTCGCATTATCTTCTTAAAGAAAGAAACATACTGAGACAGAATAAAATTTTGGTAAAGCCTTTAGTTTCCTTAAAATTAGAACTTTTTTTTTAATCGTTTGAAGAAATAGCAAAGTAAACCTGTTGTAGAGGGAGACTGCTAGAAAGTCATAATCTGTCTGGTTCTTACTTAAGCCTCAGTTCTAGAGATGATTTTTCCAGAGAACCATAGACAAATCTAAATAGACCATACTTAGTACATATTGTACATTAACCAACCACTTGTACCATTTTAATGCACGGATGTGTTTTATATAATGGAGTTATATGACAAGATGATAATAGGAGATGTTCAAACTCCTATTTAAAGACTTCTAAAATATGTAGTACTTGAGGTTTTATGAAATTATAAAGAAAACAGGATTCTTAACATAGAACTTACTGGAAAATAGCTCTAAATATGGTAGGATGGCCTGGGTCTATCATTCCAACTACTTGTGATCATAGAAGTATTGCTTCAGCCCCGGAGTTTGGAGCCAGACTTGGAAACATACCTATACCCTGGCTAAAATGAATAAATAAAAATTAAAAAAATTAAAATTAAAATCTGAGAATATCCATCTTCCCCTTCTTTTCTCTACCAAGCTGAGGTCTTATCCTGGAGGGACTATTGCTTAGTTCCCAGTACTTTGTAATGTATGTATTTCTTAATCATGGTAGGAGGAACCAAGGTGAAAGAGGGGTCAGGATCTCTTCTGCCATAGTTCCAGAGAGCCACTGAGGACAGGCAATGTGTGGCAGGGTGAGTGTCCCTTCAGTGAGGCCCTGGAAAGCCATTGCATGAGGCTGAAAAAGTGAAATTTAGATTGTGGTGGATACCTCAAGATGTTAGAGATACCCAAGCCATGAGACATCTTCCAAGGAGAGCTGCATAGACGAGGTAGAAGCAGCCCAAGAGAGATGCAGTGAAGCTGGAGGGTAGTGAAGCGAGGCTCCAGCTGCTGGACATAGATTTGGTGTTTGCCTTGCTGGGTTCCAGTCATGGATTGGCCTAGTCTTTCCTCACTGCACATCAATCCCCACCATTTGGAAGGGGAATATATATTTTGTGCTATTATATTTTGGAAGTATGGGATTTGTGTTTTGAGTTTTATAGAGACTCACAGAGATTTCCCTGAGTCTTAGAAGGGACCTTAAAATTTGAATTTTGAATAGTGTCGAGACTGCTAAAGGCTGTGAGGAACTTTTAAAGTTGGAGTAAACAAATTTTCTATTGTGAGCTGGCTGTGAGCCAATTGAAGGCATTGGCAGCATATGGTTTGAATGAAATGTTTCCCCTAAGCTTATATATTTGGACAATTGCTCTCTGGTTGATGGTGTTATTTGAGAAGATTCTAGAACCTGTAGGAGGTAGAACTTTGCTGGAGGAAATCCATCACTGGGGACAGACTTTGAGGTTTTATAGGTGTGTTTCATTTCCTGTTCTCCCTCTGTGCTTCCTATGTGCAGATGAAGATGTGGTCAGCCAGCTTCCTGTTTGACCGTGTCTTCCCTACAATAATGGACTCTATCCTCCTGGAACTGTAAGCTGAAATAAACCTTTTCTTCCCTATGTTGCTTTTCATCAGGGTGTTCTGTAACTGTAGCACCACCAAAAAAAAAAAAATTAAATAATATAGCCTGAAGCTCGGGGTCTCAAGAATCAGGAGTCATGGAAACACTTTTGTCAATGTAGAGACCTGAATCTATAGGGGCTGGTCTGGAGCCTTGGTTAATAGGTCCTGGTCCAGCAACTGGTGATATCCCCATATCAGATTCAGCTGGGACCTGAATCTGAAGATGCTGGTCTGGAGGCTGAGTCTATCTGGATAATCAGAAGAGACTAGTATCTTCTACTAGGGTAGAATACTAGGGTAATCCTAGACCCTGGGTCTGCTGGAATATGGAGCTCTAGGGGATATTCCATTACTGACAGGCTTTATCTGACTGTGCTGTCCTAGAACATAGAACAAAGGGGGTTGGCTTGGTCCATGACTTTATTAGTGTTCTGGCACTGAGATTCAGGGCAAACTTAGATTCCCATGTTACCAAGCTTCCCTCTTAGTTAGATTAGGTCTAGTTAATATAAATTAGACACACCAGGGAAGGAAGGTCAATTGGGGAATTGCCTTTATCAGATTGACCTGAGGACGTGTCTGTGAGAATTTTCATGATTTTTAATATATATAAAAAGGCACAGCTCACTGTGGGTAGTACCATCCCTGGGCATGTGGGCCTAGAATATTTAAGGATAGATGAGCAAGTCAAGGGAAAAGGGAGCCAGTAAGCAGCCTTCCTGTGAGGTCTCTGGTTGGGTGCCAGCCTTCAAGTTCCTACCTTGAGTTCCTTTTCTGGCCTCCCTTGATAATGGATGGTGGGAGCTATAAGATGAAATAAACACTTTTGTTTCCATCAAGTTGGTTTTGGTCATGTTTTATCACAGCGACAGAGAGTGACCTAGAACACCTCCTATAGGCAGTCTTTCTCTCCTTGTTGTAGTGTTTGAGACTGAAGGGACTCTGAAGCCATTCTCCTTTCCTCCTATATGCTTGTTCTTATTTCTGTGTTATACCAAGGTGCCATAATTCTAGCCTTGGTTTTCTTAGGCCTTGTAAATAATTTTTTATGATAGTTGTTCAAACTGATAGATTTATTTTGGGGGGGGACAAGAGCTGAAAAGTCATGTTCAACCACCTTACTGTTGTTACTTATATACATTCTATTTTTATCTTGCATGTCTATATATCCAGGTCCCTTTTTTGTCTCTGAGCACCCTGTGTCAGAATATTTTTCATATTTTCATTGTCTATCATCATTCTTGTTATAGAAGCTCTTCAATGCATATGTTGAATTGAATGACTTTACTTAGTTAGAAATTTGATTTGTAAATTCACATAGATGCACATCTATGTGAACATTTTCATGAGCAACTTCCAATGACAGAGATTTGGTAATTTTCTGAAACAGAAAAATGTTACAATTTCTACAGTCTTTCTAGTGCTGAGTGTATGTCACACCATTGTTTAGTATCACAATTCTGCCTTTGTGAGGTCTGAAAGGGACTTTCTTCTCCTTTAACTGTGGGTAATTAATAGATAATAAAAGTGGCACGTCATGGATCATTTCACATGTGATAAGTATCACATGTGCATAAACTATTAAGGTGGCTATTTATGAGGCTTTCCTGAAGCCAGGAACCATCCACAGGAAAGTACAAAGAAATATGAAACACCCTATGTATACACCTTTAAACTAACAGAACATCCATGCCTTTGCATACAAGATCATATTTTAGTCATATTTGTTGAATACTTGGTCATATTTATTGTAGAGTTTTTGAGGCAGAACCTCTCCCTGAACCTGGAGCTCACCTTCTCAGATAGGCTGCTTGGAGAGTATGCTCCTGGTATCTGTCCATCTCTGCACAATACTGGGTTTTTTAGGGTTTTACTCCTGTGAACAGACACCATGACTAAGGCAACTCTTGTAAAGGACAGCATTTAACTGGGGCTGGCTTGCAGTTTCAGAGGTTCAGTCTGTTTTCATTATGGCTGGAAGCATGGCAGCACGCAGGCAGACATGGTACTAAAAGAGCCAAACGTTCTACATCTTGATCTAAAGGCAGCAGCAGGAGAGTGTCTTCTCCAGACAGCAAGGAGGAGGTATATTCTGACAGAGTTTGAATATAGGAGGAGACCTCCAAAGCCCAACCCCATAGTGATATACTTCTTCCAACAAGGCTACACCTCCCCTCAAAAGGCCACACCTCCAAATAGTGTCACTTCCCATATACCAAACACACTCAAACCACCACATGGTTTTACAGTTTTGCAGGCACATGTGATTATGTTCTGCTTTTATGTAGGGAATTTGAACTTGGGTTCTCTTGCTTTTACAGCAAGAGCTTTTGGGCACAGAGCCATCTCCTCAGCCTGGGATGGATGTACTGCAAATGTATAAGTAGATATATTGTTTCTGTATTGATAATTTTGTAAGCGTACAAGTAGGTATTTTGTATCTATATTGACATTATAAATATACAAAGAAAAGATGATTATAAAAAAAGCAGGCTATCTGGTGTGGGTTCATACTCCTTGGGAATCTTTTAGTCAGTTGGGTGTAGTTAAACACAGATTCATTGTAGAAATGATACATTTTCTGCATATGATCTCATCCTCTCTTACTCCATTACATCATAGGGCCATACATGATTTCTTATGGATATTAATAAGCTAAAGAAAAACTTGTATTAGTTAGTAAAAGAATATTTGCTTAACATAATTTCAGAAGTATGTTTAATATGGTTTGCCATATCTTTCTTAGAAAAGTTCTCAACGTTTTCAAGAGTCTCCCTTATTGGCTCTAATCCATTTAACTTAAAACAACTCAACTCCATTGCATAGGTAGTGATTTATCTCACTTTTAGACTTTGGAAGATTGCTGTCTCCTAGCTAAGTGCAATGATAGTTGTATAACACAGTGTTTCGCTTTTCGATTTGGCTATTGGAAGGCTCAAAGCTCTAATTTCAGTTGTCATGATTATTTTAGTCAATGTCAGAATCTCTTAGAGGACTGATGTCAGAGTCACTGAAATTTCTACTCATGTGGTTCATGGCCCTTATCACAGGTGTGTGTGTGTGTGTGTGTGTGTGTGTGTGTGTGTGTGTGTGTGTGTGTGTATTAAATTCCATAACTGGGCAACTACAGTCCTGACAGAACACTGGTTATTCTTGGTTACGCTAACGTTCAAAATTATTCGTTTGGGATTTCTTATTTGGGCTTTTCTGTTTCAATGATAATGGCTTAGACTATAGGCTTTTTAAAAGAAGTGAGAACAGAATGACTAAAAACAAATGTTCATTTTGAAAGGGTTACAGAGGTCATGGTGATGAAAACAGTTTGTGCTAGCCTCCTGGCTTGTTCTTTCCTTAGCTCTAAGGGCCGTGGGTCAGTACTGAGGGAGATGGGAGTTGGCGGTTACCGGGGAGCTGCTGGCTCATAGATGGATCTGTTAAGAGTGATGTGGAGATGGGAGAAAAGGTCCTGGAGATCCAGGCTTTCCATAATTAACACTGCGAAAGATGCCTGCCCTGGTTAATTTTTGACAGTTATCTTTTGCTTGGTTACAAGATCCTTCCTAACAAAAGGTCAGACTCGTTTTTTATATGTCTTAAACATATCCCATTGCTTCAACCTTAGAATTCATATGGATGGTGAATTATGTTGATGGGTATCTAGAATCCAAGTGTAATCTACTGACTTAAATTCTCAGAATTTCCATATCATTGAATGTGTCTACTTTAAAAATACGCATTTTAAAAGCCAGATCTAAGTTAACTAACTAAAGATATTACCTATACCCTAGCTCTCCCCATACCACATACGCCATTGGAAAGGAATGAATTTGGCAAAAATTTTCAGATTTTGACTGTAAGCCAATCTGCTGGAGACAGGAGAGTTTGACTAATGGGGGTAGCAGGGAGGACCTAACCAATAGGCTATAACAGCTGGATGTGAAAGACAGAGAAAACACTCTGCAGATTCCTGCAGAGACCAGTGGGAGCCCCCTACTGGTGCTTAAGTGAGTTGAGCTGCTAGGTTAGGAAAGTGGCATATCGGGAGTGGCAGGTTAGGAAAGCCAACGTTGAGTTGCAGGAATGCAAGCCCCAGGCTGAGCTAGAGAAAGCACTGAATCCCCATGGTCTTTGAACCTTTGTGTATGGGTGTAGCAATCAAGCCTACTACAATTTCATTGCTGATGGAGCTCAGAGCATATGAGCTCTACAGGTTTGTGGACCCAGGATTAGTAGAGGAGCTAGAATCAAAGCAATAGAGAATACAGGCTCAGAATGGCGAGACGTGTACTTAAGATTATTTCAACACCAGAAAGGCCTCTGAATGAGGTTGGCTAGGAATGCAGCATGGCATGGCCAGGGCTGTAGCCCTGGACTTCAGCTCTTCAGCAGTGTATGGTCTGTGTACCAAGTCCAATGTAGGGAAGGCATGGTCCCCCTTGTGACATTAACTGTGTAAAGTCTGTGCAAGTTCAGAGGACTGGAAATGACTTGGGCCGTGTCTGGGGTGAATAGGCATGTCAGCAACTAAACATCATTTAGTAGGGCTATACTTACAGCACTCGGGTTGGCACTCAGAAAGCCTGGCTGCAAAAGGCAGCGTTCTAGCCATCAGAGCCTCCAAGTGAGATGATTGGACAGTTTGGGAAAGGGGAGGGGCCGTCGCACCACACTTAGGTCTGTGATTTTTCTGCCTCTTTCCCAAGGCTGATGTTGTTTCTAGATCCTCTAGCAGAAGTCGGTGAGCTGCACCCGTTAAATGGCTAGGAAAAAGAATGGGATCACTATAGTGACCCCAGCCTTTTGTCTCTCCCCTTTCTTCTTTAGCTCACGTAAAAATGGACTTCCATTAATTATTGAGTAGATATAAAACATTTATGAAGTGTAAGTAAGACATAAAGGATCACGTGACCTTAAACACCTGTGTATCCGTCATCCAGTTTAAACAAAAAAGAAAAAAGAACGTGACTGAGTTTCAGAAGATCCCTGTGGCCTCTCCCCACCTCTCTCATGTTTTCTCCTACCTTAGAGGTAACGGCTCTTGAGTTATTTTAGTCTGTTTGGGCTACTGTAACAAGATCGCATAAATGGAGTAGCTTAAAAACAACAGAAATACATTGCCCACAGTTCAGGGTGCTGAACGGGTCAAGATCAAGTTGCCAGCTTATTCTGTGTGTACTGGAGACCCACTCCCTGTTTCATAGGTAGTGTCTATTCATAGTGTCCTCCTGGTAAAAGCAACGGTGGCCTCTGTGGGGCCTTGTAACGAGGGCATGAATTCTAGCCCACCTCCAAAGGCCCTGAGTTCTAATGGCATCACTTTGAAGGTAAGCTTTCAACATGTGACTATTAGAGGGACATGGTATTCAGACCACAGTTCAACTTTATAGTGTTATGCTTCAACTTATAATTTTATTATTAATTCATATCCTTAAACAATGCAGAGTTTGATTGTATATGCTTTTGAATGCTGTATAAATGCATTATACAATATATGTTATATTTGAGGTATAACCTGAATTACTCTAAGATAAAAGGGATGCTTATTGTTGTGGACAGCTATAATTAATTTATTTCTGTAGCCATTTAGTACTCCAGTGTTTTACTATATCCAATGTGCTAATATATTCTAATATTCGTGACATGATTCTGATTTGGGGGCATCAAGAAGAATATTGCCATGACTCATTACATGCATGAGTTCAGGTCTGATTGCTGTGCTAGTGTTTGTGTACCCTACAGTGTACTCCTTGAATCATAGGACACGGACCTGCCTAGCTTTACAGAAAAAAATAAAATCGTTTTCCAAGTTCGTTGCATCAACGAGTATGTCTGCCATCAGTACATAGTAACAATTTCAGTGGTAATCATGATGGTGACTGATAATGATAGCTAATTCCTATTGTCGTCACTGTATGCCGAGCATGGCTCTAAGCACTTAATTGGCAGCTAATATAAGTCCCATGCTTGTCCCATGTGTTTCATACTCTTGCAACACCCAACATATATATATATATATGTGTGTGTGTGTGTGTGTGTGTGTGTGTGTGTATACATATACATATGCATACATACTCTTTTTAATAATCTAGAGATTATGAGGTCATACCTGATTGAGCACTTCTCTGAATGCTACCTTTACCACACATCTCTTCACATGTCTACAAAGTGCTTTCCACCAATTTCCCTGAATTTTTAATCCTGTGACCTTTCACATTGTTTTTTAAAAAGGTGATGGCTTTGTATAGTTTTAAATGTCCTTTTTATTGTAATTTATGTCCTGTCTTATGTCTTTGGTTCAATTGAGAATTGAAAGTTCTCTCAAAGACTGGCAGTGTCTTAGCTCTCTGTGTGTGCATAAACCAAGCATTGTGCATTGTAGCTGGGCATTGTACAGTGTGCTATTTATGGGGTGAGATCATTAAAATGCCATTCATGGGCTCTTGGGGTGGTGATCATTCCCATGCTCAAGCTTTAAACATCGAGGTAAATCAGATACCTGCAAAGGGATTATTACCTGGGAAATGGACAATATAAATCTAGTAAATGTCAAATTTCTGTTTCTGGGAATACCTTCTTTCTGTCAAGACAGCCCCTTTGTACCAAGCTTCTACCCCTTCACCCACTAGCTTCCCTGACACCACAGTCATCTGCTTAAAACACCCTCCAACTTTATTGTAAAATATAAGGCATGTACACAGACAAATACATAAAGCATGATGTATTCAACCATATAGCACTCAAATCATTAAAAAGGAAAGACTACTTCCATTTGATAAGCTTGAAGGTCAGTCACCATCTAGCATTCGGCCTGTTGGTATGAACCATAGAGAGTTGGCAAACTGTTCGACTGTGGGCCACTCATGGCCCACTGCCTGATTGTGTTAATACAGCTTGATTGGAACATGGTCACCCTCATCTGTTTGCATATCATCGATGGTATTCTAATGCTTTGGCTGCAGAGTTGAGAAGCTGCAGCAGAGGTCATGTGACCCACAGAGCTGAGAATATTCACTCTGTGGGTTTTTCTTTTTTTTTTTTTCATATAAACGAGTTTGCCAATCCCTGCTCTTGAGTCTCGCCTGTAAAAGAAATGATTGTCCCTATCTCCTCTGTGGTTTCACCCTCTCAGAAAGGCTATTCTAATGAATCTGTTTGAGGAAAGAAAGTTAAATAATTATAACATTCAAAAATATCAAACTGTATAATCTATTTTAATGAAATCTCAAGAACAGCCAAGATACTAAGCCCAAAGCAAATTATCTCTAAATTTTGACCTCCTTAAAGGTCTGCTGAGTTACATCAACAACATTTCATGGCTAGAAGACTGGAGCAGCCTAATCATTTTTTAGGTCACGGGGTGTAACTAATTGAATAGAAAAGGAGATCAACACCTTGAGATTCCGTCCCTGGAGACGGGAATACCTGAAACAGATTGAGTTTTTTGATTAACTTATTCCTTGGTGAGTAGAGGTTAAACATCCACACAGAAGAAAAGACATGGGAGAAAACAGAGGACAGCCTCCATCATTCTGTCGTCGACATTTGGAAAGGACGCCTGCGCAATGTGTTCTTCCCCCAAACACACACTCACACATGTGTGCACACACACGTGTGTGCACACACACCGATGCTTCATTAGACAATCCAGAACGCAACAGCCACTGCCCATGGGTTTTCTCCTTGGACACAGAAGGTTTGGGATTTAATTTTTTCCTACGTCCCTATAGCAAAATCAATTTAGTTTTCTCTGGACCATCTCATAAATGAGAATAAAAACTAGGGAATGAGTTCACTGGCTATAGGGAAGATGCATCGAAGACGGATGGTTGTGCTGTCTTCATGCTTTTCGAAGCCCACCTTAATCTCCCCTTGAAACCGTGTTTCCATCTGGAGCTTTCTAATACTCTGGAGAAGATACTGTTTTCTTTCTTGGAGGCCAAGAGTGAGTTGTAAGCCAAGAAAAACAGATACAATTCGGGGCTTCATTATACTGCCTATTTCACCAATTAAAAAAAAAATAATTACATTTAAAAAGTTTGCCTTTCAAACTTGCATGGAAAGAGAGCATGCCTATTGGGTGAGGGGAGGGTGTGTCCGCATGAAAACTGGACACCTTAAGGCAATAGTCTTTCAACTGTTGGAGCATTGTTTTCCTGTCCCAAAAGAAGCAGTTGCTGTGAGGGTGAGTCTTTAGAGATGTACTTTGAAAAAGACGTGCAAAGTCAAAGGTGGGGACCCTCCTTTCTAGACAAGTGGAGGCCGACCCGTGCTCCCAGCTATACTGTCTTTTAGGATGACTCTCTTTGTTTCTGTTATCAAAGCAAGGTGTAAATGAGTCCCAAGTCTGAGGCCTGGCTGGTGATAGTATCTGTTATCAGACAGTTTTGGGCTCCCTGCCTGCATCTAGCACTTGATTTTTTCTGTGTGTATGATCTTTGGGAAGTTGTTTGTTCTTGCAGAAATCCAAGGACTCGGCTTGAAAAATAAAAGCAAATGCCAATCGTTACTACAGTGCTGTTCTCAGAACTGAATAAAATAACACATATGGAAGTCTTAACAAGGAACTTGGAACATCTCAAAATGAGAGGAAAATGACCAACATGTCCATGAGCTGACTCCTGGCCACTCTCCTAAGGCAAAGCCACTAACTTCTAGATCTCTTGGTAAATGGACTGACTGCTTGCTTAGTAGAGCTGTCCACGCGTACATCTGCTTTAAGTTGAGGCCACTGTCACATGAACTGTGGGATCGCATACCTTGTAACTGAGACACATTCCCGTCCTGGATGTTTGCTTTTGAAGAAAAGTAGATTGGCCATGTTTGATTGGGTGGGGAGGAAGGAAGGAAAGTAAAACTTCAGTAGCTTTCTTCCAGTTGGATATGTTAAGCACCTAGCAGAGATCACAGTCTATACTAGTCAGACTTTTCATACAGAAAAATGTTAAATGATAACCACAGTTTAACAATTAAGGAATGCTCCCGCTATGCCTAAATCTTCATTTGTGAATTAATTCTTCAAAATTTTCTTTACAATCTTACTATCCTTGTTATGGAGGAGGGGAAACGGAAGGACCAAGGGACTACATTTCTCAGATGGTGTGGTGGTTCAAAGATAAAATATCTTCATCAGGGATTGGCATGGTGGAGCGCTTGCCGGGCAAGCACAAAAACCAGTGCGACATAAACGGATTTGGTGGACCCACCTATAATCTCAGTACTCGGGATGTAGAGTCAGGAGGATAAGACATTCAAGGGTCATTCACCCCCGCCTTTGAAACCAGTTTAAAGCCAGCATCAGGTACCTAAGACTGGTCTCAAAAGAAATAAAAGCATGTTATTTGGTTTGGTTTGGTTTGGTTTTTAAAGAAAAAAAAAAGTCTTAGCGTGTTCGTAGGCTTGAACACATGTTGCCCAGCTGGTGGCGCTGTTTGCTGTTCGGACCTAGGATCTTGCTGACTTATACAAGCAGTAGGCGCCAAGCTTCAGAGCTGAAACTTCCCAGGCCCTTGGCATTCTCCAGACTGCCGGGCAACCAAGAGCTTCTAACCGCTACTGTCAATCAGGAGCTGCTCTTAGTACCGCGTCCTCCCCATCTTGATAGAGGACCCATCAGTAGCTGGGATCCAGAATAAGTCGCTAAGCCAGTGGATTCTCAACTTTCTTAATGCTGCGACCCTTTAATATGTTGTGGTGACTTCCAACCGTAAAATTATTTTCATTGCTACGTCACGACTGGGATTCCTCTACTGTTATGAACAGCAATGTAAGTATCTGTGATTTCTGATAGTCTCAAGCACAAAAAGAGTCCTTTGGCCTCAGAGTCATGACCCACAGGTTGAAAACCCCTCCTTTAAGCTGTTTCTCTTATTGATTCTGTCTTGGAGGTGAGAAAAACCACCAATATATCCAGAAGTTCGTAGACATAGGACCCCAGGATGGGCAGTCTGGCTCCGTGCCTGCTCTGGGAGCATTGCCTTGAAGGTTCTCCAAAGTGACGGGACTTAGCACCAGAAATGACCCAGATCCTTGGTGACCTGGGAATAAGAGACCTGGTGACCACCTCAGCTTGCTTCCATTTTCTTCACCTTTCAACAGGGCACACAGGGGACAGAGGTTCCAGCAAAACTAATGGAGTCTTGTTAGGTTATCTCTTGGGGCCAATATTAGGACAAGGGTAACTTACAGTGAGAAGGAACGCCTTAGTATCCTTGTAAAATTAATGGTCACCCTTAAGAGCTAGTCCTAAAATTAATTTAATTAACATTTAAAAGGAACCCCTCTCCAACCCAGACCCACCCACTGCCTGCTCTCTCACCAGTGTCTGTTTTTCAGATTAAAAAAAAACAAAAAAACCAAAACAACAACAACAACAACAAAAAAAAAAAAAAAAAAAAAACAGCAAAATCAACCCCAAGAAAGCAACTGAGTTTTCCAAAGAGTTTCTGCCTCTTCTCTTTCCCCTTCTGAGTACAGATTGATCCCTTATGGACTGAATTGTGGAGAGCAAACCTGGATGAGGGCAAGGTGAGGCTATTAGGATGAGAGAGAAACGCGCAGACTGAGTTTTAAAGTGAGCCCTAGGGACACTGCTTATGGAATATCTCTTAGGTGAACAGACAGAAACCCAACACAGTTCTAGAGTGATAACGGGCCCTAAAGAGTTTCTTGCTTGTTTCTGCAGCTGAGGCAGAGGAAGAGCTAAGGACCAGAAACCAGCATTAAGATGTTTCTCCTGACATCTTGACTTCTTTTGCTCGTTTATTTATTTTACACTGTGGGATGGGAAAGATAAAAAAAAAGGCCCACAGAAAGGCATCTCTCAACCCCTGCCCCCGTGACTAGGAAATGAGAATCAGAACGTATCATAAAAAGCAGTCTAAAAATATCAGAAGTCTTTTTTTTTTCCCTGTGATTTATTTGGCGGAAAACAGAGCGTTGCTATTCACATATCAGGTCGGCAGTAACCAGTACTTTTATGTTGTGTCATTATTGTTTAGGTCCAGACTTAGCAATTCAAGCCCTCCATTGCCTGCCCACGAAATAAATTTTATCATTCATAGAGACAGCATGAAAGAATAAAACTTTCTTTCTATTCATAGTTCCCATTCAGCACTATGATTGAGTGTGCTAATAAGCTATTCAAGAGTGTTCCTTTTTATTAATTATTTTATTCATTTACACCCCAAAGGTTGCCCCTCCCCGTCCCAGTCCCCCCTTGCAGAGTTCTTCCCCCCTCCCTCTCCCCATCCCTCTCACCTCTGAGAGGGTGCCCTCCCACCATATCTCCCTACCCCCACCCTGGGGCATCAGTCTCTACAGGATTAGGCAAATCCTCTCCCACTGAGGCCAAACCAGGCAGCTTCAGGAACGTTCTTAATGCTGTCACTGTATTGTGAGACTCCCTAGGAATTAAGGGACCAACTCTTGTTTTAGAAGGAAATGCTTAAAAATTTGAGCCCTTTTCCTTCCTCTTTGCCACAGAATGGTTTCAGTGGACTCAGCTACTTCGGTGAGGTGAGAGCAGAGGGAGGCGAATGGAGAGTGCCCTACGTGCTTGAGCTTTCTCTGGGTCCTTCCGGTCCTCCGAGGGGATGTTAACCAGGAGCTCAGCAGTGTTAGTTAAATCAACATGTGCAAAGCAGAAACAGTAGCAGGCCGTCTCTACAACACTTACTGTTGTCCTCTGCCACCAAGAAGATTCAAAATACAAAGATCCAAATAGATGAAGTCCAGAGAGGACAGCTCCCAACTCCCACAAGACCCTGGCCTGATTTGGGACTGCCTTTCCGGCTGGCATTGCTGGCGTGGTAACGATGAACTTGCAGCGATCGAAGATGCTTCCCAGACTTGCAGACAGCCTCAGGTGGACAGGACTACAGCTTACTTCTTGGCAGTTTCGTTCTTATTATTGAATCTACCACAGCTACCACCTCAGACCTTCACTCTTTGCCTTCAAACCACCTGCTTCATCTCATTCACAGTCCGCGGTAGCCTTGTTGCCATGGTTGAGATCAGAGCCTCCTGAAGTCCTGAAGCCCACACTGCATGGGCTCAGTTCGGATTTCCCTGAGGAATCTTTTCTCATGTCCACGTCTCTCTGGTAATTCCGTGCTCCCCAAACATCCTGACCTTTGGAACTTTGAGGTCCATCTGTTCTTAGCCACATGCCCATTGCTTCTCTGCGATGTCCTTGTTACCTAGTCTTGCTCATCTTTGCGTCGCCAGTTGGTGGCGCTGTGTAGGTTCTGCATATCTGCCCTCCATATCAATAGTTGATGCGACGCGATCTTTTTAAAAGTATTCTCGGCAAGACTTTCGGGCCTCTGAAATGGTATTGTGTTTATCAGTCATTTAAGCATTAATTTCTAGTTCATTAAACTTACAAATTCAAAAGCCTAGTTTCTTCTTTCCTTACGGTTTAATTTGCAAATATTATTCTGCAGTTTATGAATATAAATAGTTACTTATAAGAAACATGCTGGTTAATAGTTTGTATTCCGATAATTAAATTTTCCTAGAAGCATTTTGATGCATTAATACTTTTGACAGCTTCTTTTAAGGACTTTTTCTCCATAGCAAATAAAAAATCCCCCTCATGCTTATAAATCTACTGACTTAAGTGTATACAAATAACGAAACTTACATTCTGACAAGCATTTTGATATTTTCACAAATTTTGCAACTTTGCTCTTTTTGGAGACAGTGTCTTACTCTGTATCCAGGCTGGCCTCGAACTCCCAGAGATCCATTTGGCTCTGCCTCCCATGTCCCAAGTCACAGTTTACCCAGCTACTCGCTTTAATTGGCATCACAGTGCTTATCCATTAGATAATTTCTAATATGCCAAGATCTCTTAAAGTTATTAGCAATTTAATTATTACAAATAACGACACTGCTGTGACGGACTTGTTTGTGTTCTTTCCGTGTTCTGCTGAGGGTTTTCAGCTTATATTTACTAGCTAAGGAGGTAATCCTCCTAATGGCTGTGCTATTTCGTTAATTCTAAAGTCGGGAGCTGCTGAGGTCAAGATAGCTGTGTAGACATCTCTATTCATGGATGCTGTGCCACAGAGACCCTCTAAAACTGCTTGTCTACTTGGAATGGCCTCACCAACTTAGGGTTTGGACTTTCTTTTTTTTTTAAGATTTATTTAATTTACTTATATAAGTACACTGTAGCTGTCTTCAGACACACCAAGAAAGGGCAACGGATCCCATTACAGATAGTCATGAGCCACCGCATGGTTGCTGGGAGTTGAACTCGGGACCTCTGGAAAAGCAGTCAGTGCTCTTAACCACTGAGCCATCTCTCCAGTCCTAAGCTTTGGATTTTTACTGTATCTTTTCTAGCCTATCTGAGGCATTCAGTTATCCAGGCAGGTGGCACACAACTAGATTATAATTTAATTAACCTATTTCCTGCTTGATGGAATTCCTTTGTATTCTGGCCACAGCAAAGTTAGAAAATTAAATTATGCCTAACTGTACTGTGGTAATTCTAATGAGAGTTAATAGTTGTTTTTCCCACAAAGGGCACTTTTTGTCATTCCCTTCCATAGGTATATGTTTTTGGAAGACTTAAAAAAAAAGTGACAGCTTGTAATAGATGGTAGTAAATTTGTAATCACTTTCTTTTGGTTACCAGGGGATAAACTTAACCACCTGTTGTAGTTTCTCATCAGGCCAGGATAATCATGGCCACTCAATGGGTTGATAGAATTCCAACCCAAATGAAAGAGATCACTGCTGGTCATGGGAAGCTTGGTGTCCTAGTTAGGGTTTATTGCTGTGAACAAATGCCATGACCAAAGCAACTATTAGAAGAACATTTAATTGGGGCTGGCTTACAGGTTCAGAGGTCCAGTCCATTATCATGAAGGCAGGAGCATGGCAGCATCCAGGCAGGCATGGTGCAGGAGGAGCTGAGAGTTCTACATCTTCATCTGAAGGCTGCTAGCAGAATACTGACTTTCAGACAGCTAGGACAACGGTTTTAAAGCCACAGTGACACACCTACTCCAACAAGGCCACACCTTCTAATAGTGCCACTTCTTGGGCCAAGCGTATTCAAACCACCACACTCGCCCATAGGCAAACATGTAATTTCTTTAAGTTTATTGCAGCCCAAAGCTTCATATCTTCACTATTTCCCATGTAGACCTCAGGTTGGCCACCATAGCACAGTCTTACTTGATCCTTTTTCAAAAGTAGTTCATCTGTTCTCCCACCATCTTGGGATTACATCGACCTGTTTACGTGAACCTAAGCTTTACTCTTTTTATACTTTGGTTCATCTTGCGTTCTGCATCTCCTAACTACTCTCCTCTACTTTCTGGTCATCAGCACCCCTTCTTTTGCTGAACTCATGCTTGGAGCTGGAGAGATGGTTCAGCAGTTGAGGGTACTTACTGTCCCAAGTTTGTCTTCCAGTGCCCTCATCAGGTGGCCCATAACCTCAGCACTGGGAGACAGAATGCCTCTGACCTTAGAGAGCACCAGCACTCAAGAGGACATATTCCCCTTCTCCCATATACACACAATGAAAAATGAGGTAAATCTGAGAAGAATTGGCTTTGTTCCTCCCTCTACCCACTTTGAGCGTGGCACACAGGAAGTATTCATTCTTGTTTTCCTTTCATGCCAATGACTGGAGCTAATTTTCTTCTCCACTTTCCCCCACCAAGGGCCACCTGATCATAGTTAAATATCACCCTTTCCTCTGGGCATTTCCTAATTGCCATGATTAGCTTCAGTTAAGAACTTGACACAAACCTAGAGTTACCTGGAAAGGGGAAAATCTCAAGTGACAAACTGTCTCCATTACACTGGCCTGTCCCTGGGGGCATTTTATTGATTGCTAATTGATGTAAGAGGGCCCAGCCCACTGTGCTCATGCTATCACAAGCAGGTGGAGCTGTGTTATATAAGAAAGGTAGATGAGCAAGTCAGGGGAAGCAACAGTGTTCTCCCATGGTTTTTACTTCCATTTCTGCCTACTGTTCCTGCCCTGACTATAACCTATAAGTCAAATAAACCCTTCCTTCCACTAAGTAGATTTTCACCAAGGTTTTGTCATAGCAGCAGAAAAACAAACCAGAACGCTAATTTATTGTTCTTTAGGGATCTGTTTCTTTGACTTCTGTGTCATAGCATTTCGAGTACATCTTCCATTTGTGAAATATATGGGAGAATCTTTTATTTTCTTCAGTCCTGACTGTTTCATTCAATCACAACTTGGTTTCCAAGCAATGGCCAGTGTAACTCCTTGGAACACAAGTTTGTCTCCCCTCTACTTTTTTATACCAATCAGGAATCAGTATAGGAAACAGAAGTCATGCTTAGTATTTTGCACAGGTAAAGATTTATTTCTAAGTTTCTTATACATTTCCATTAGCATATATGAATTATATACGTGAATGGATTCCATATAACATACCCATCCATGTATACAATGTGCTTGATTTTATTGTCCCCCTTTACTTCTCTGGACCTGTTTTCTCTTCCTGTTGGTCTCCTTTCAGTTCCCAGAGGACCTCCTTCTACTTTATGCCTATTTTTTAAAAAAAATCTAGATGAGGAAAATATTTGGTGTGAGGATTTGAGAACTCTGAGATCAGAGAAGGTTCAGATATTGTCTACCTCTAAAATCTCTGCAAGAGTAATAGCACTAAAATTCTTTCAGCCATAGTCATGAAGCCAGAGATGCTACTCCCCACATGTGCTAGCTGTCCTTCCGTTATGACAAAATACCCATGACGATTAATTTGAAAAATGGAGAGGATTCACTTGGCTTAGATTTTTGGAGATCTCAGCCTATCACTGGTTGGGTGTGCTTCCTGTGGGCTAGTGGTGAGGTGCTACATCATGGTGGGGTCACATGGTAGAAGAACACATTGATTCTGTGGTAGTCAGAAAGCAAAGAGAGAGACAAGAAGGGGCTAGGGTGTCCATATCCCCTCCAGGGGACATAGCCACAGTAATCTGGTTTCCTTTCACCAGGTCCTACTTCCTAAGGTTTCTGAGCTTTCTAACAGGGCTGCAGGCTCATGGCCAAGTCATTGGCTTCTGGACCTTCAGGGGCACTCAGGGTCTAATGCACAGCATTACTCCTCCTCACTTAGGAAGATGATGCCCAAATGGTGCAGTCAAGAAGGCATGCATCTCTCTGACCTTGTCCAAGTGGAAGACAGCACACAGGTCAGGAAGATTTCTACTTTCTAAACTGCATACAAGGGTATTGTGGAACCTTTTCAGCCTCCAGGAGTCTGGCGATGAAGGTCTTAGCTTGCCAGAGTTGCATGAGAGAGGAGCCCTGGAGGAGCAAGGGGTGCAGGGAAAACAGTGTCCAGGGCCTTCATCCCACCAGGCTGTGGCTACCTGCAGCAAATGCGACCTGACATTCAGAGCTGTGTGCAGCTTCATCAGTGGCAGCCACATTTTACAAAATCCCTGGTCTTATTGTTTGCAGAGCCACTGACAGGCTCTGGGCATATTCTTGTCAAATGCATGAATGAACCTATGAATGCAACCCTGACCCAGTTCTCTCTCACCTCTGGCCATGACTTTAGCAGATGCAGCCTCTCCTAACTTCTGCTTTCCCAGTGGCTGGTTGCTCTTGCGCCTCTGTCTTATAGTTATCACTGTCGCAGAACAGGGAGGTGGGTGCAGACGTATATCATGTCTGCTTGCATGCTGACCCCTGGGAAACAGCAGCTAACATCTCCCCTTATGGGGCATCCATCCCCCCCCCAACATTTGTCTTGTGTTTTATCTGCATTCCTCCTCTCTTTCTATGTATATAGTGAACAATTGTCTTCTCTGAATAGTAAATTCCATTCTGTTTACTCCACTGTGGTTAGAATTGAATTTGGTCAGTTTCGGACATAGTTAAATCTCCTGTGGCCATTCCTCTCCTGCCCATTTCCCCACACAGATTCACACATGCTTTCTTTCCCTTTGATAACATTTTTTATGCCCTAGGCAGCAATACAAAGTCAATTTAAAGCAGGGCAGGTCTTAGAAGGAAAGGAATTCTTCTGCGATTAAAAAAAAATTAAAAAGTAGAATTGGCTATACTCACTGTGTTCCTGTATGCTGGGCCTTGATGATGTAAATGCACCACTGGAGTGATTCATGACAAGAAGCCAATGACTTAGCAAGGAGCCTGCAGCGCTGTTAGAAAGCTTAGAAACCTTAGGAAGTAGGAAACCAGGTGACTGAAAGGAACCCAGGTGACTGTGGCTATGTCCCTGGAGGGGATATGGAGACCCAGCCCCTTCCTTCTCTCTCTCTTTGCTTCCTGGCTACCACAGAATCAATGTGTTCTTCTACCATGTGACCCCGCCATGATGTAGCACCTCACCATTAGCTCACAAGAAGCACACCCAACCAGTGATAGGCTGAGATTTCCAAACTCTAGCACTCAGTTTGTGGTGATATGAAACATTGTTGGCTGACTGGCATTTGTGTTTCTTATAGCGCGCCTTTTTTAATATATTCTTTTTTTTATTGTATTTTTATTTACATTTCAAATGTTATTCCCTTTCCCAGTTTCCCCTGCAGAAACCCGTTATCCCATCTCCCCTTCCCTGCTTCTATAAGGGTGCTCCCCCACCCACCTACTCCCTCCTTCCCACCTCCCCACCCTGACATTCTCCTATACTGGGACGTTGACCAAGGGCCTCTCTCCTATTGATGATCAACAAGGCCATCCTCTGCTACATACATGACTGGAGCCATAGCTTCATCCCTGTGTTCTCTTGGGATGATGGTTTAGTCCCTGGGAGCTTTGGGTGTCTGCTTGGTTGATATTGTTGTTCTTCTTATGGGATGAAAACCCCCTCTGCTTCTTCAGTCCTTTCTCTAACTCCATTGGGGACTCCCTGCTCAGTTCAATGGTTAGATGTAAGCATCCACCTCTGTATTAGTCAGGCTCTGGCAGAGCCTCTCAGGAGACAGCTATATCAGGCTCCTGTCAGCAAGCACTTCTTGGCATCTGCAATAGTGTCTGGGTTTGGTGCCTGTATATGGAATGGATCCCCAGGTGGGGCAGTCCCTGGATGGCCTTTCCTTCAGTTTCTGCTGCATACTTTTTCTCCATATTTCCTCCTGTGAGTATTTGTTCCCCCTTCTAAGAAGGACTGAAGCATCCACACTTTGGTCTTCCTTCTTCTTGAGCTTCACGTGGTCTGTGAATTGTATCTGGGTATTCTGAGCTTTTGCGCTAATGTCCACTTACCAGTGAATATAGGGAGTCTTCCGAAACTTTCCTTCCTTCCTGTGGTTAATGAGAGTTTGCTGGCTGTTGGGGATTGCTCTGGTGGTGCTGTTTATACTTTGATGCTAATTCTGCTTCCCCAAGAGGGGCTGCCAGAGATGAGGAGTGAATCGTGGACTCAGGTGACTTCCTGTGAACCTTCTCCCCATTTTAACCTGTAAAATAAAGGCTAGAGCCAGTGATTGGGCAGCGGAAAGGAAAGATGGAGCAAAAGAGTTGTAGAGAAAGAGGGAGAGAAAAGAGAAGAGGGAGACGAGGAGAGGAGAGAGAAAGAGGAAGACTGAAGAAGAGGAGGTAAAGGGAAAATGGAGCAGAAGCACATGGCCTGGAGAAATTGCAAGTTAAAAGGGATCTCATAGCTGGGGATAGAGTAGTGCAGCGGTGGAACTGCCCAATCTAAGCGTGCAGCTTGTATTCATATTAATTGAGTTGGGTTTCCATTGCCCGGCTTATTTGGGTTGGATGTTTACAGAAACAGGTGGCCATCCTCTGTCCCCCTTTTCTCTCTTCCTCCTTCCCTTCTCTTTTCTACCTACCCCTCCCTTCTCTTCCTCGTCCTCGTCTTCCTCCTCCTCCTCCCATTTGCCCTTCTCTTCCTCCCTCTTTCTATTCTTGTTCCTCCTCCCCTTCCTCCTCCTCTCTTCCTATCTCCTCCCTCTGATTCCTTCCACCTTCTTTTTTTTTTCTTTTTTTTCTTTTTCGGAGCTGGGGACCGAACCCAGGGCCTTGCACTTGCTAGGCAAGCGCTCTACCACTGAGCTAAATCCCCAACCCCCCCACCTTCTTTTCACTTCTTCACCCTGCCTCCCCTCTTCTTTTTTCTCTGCTTCTCCTCCCTCTCTGGACCCCCATGCATTTCCAGATGTACCTGCTTCATCAGACAAATGAAATTATTTACATGAGCGCTTGCTCATACACACACACACACACACACACACACACACACACACACACACACAGAGAGAGAGAGTTGGGATTGGGTACTAAGTAGCTTTTTCACATGTGCATGCTTGTGTGTGTGTGTGTGTGTGTGTGTGTGTGTGTGTGTGTAAAATCACAAGAGGATATCAGCTCCCTCAGAGGTAGAGTTAAGGATGCCTGTCTTGCTATGTAGATTTCTAGCATCCACACTTTGCTTCTTACAATTGTGTAACAGGTGCTCTCAACCTCTAAGCTATCTCTCCAGCCCCACGCCTTTAATTGAAGTGCCAGGTTTGGTTCACGGCAAAACTGAGTAGTTGTTTATTCCTGCGTACCTGCCCAGTTCCCCCAACACTCCCCATCAGATTGCTCCTGTGTTGTAACTCACTCACCTTGCTGTAATCCTGTAACCGCTAGGCTTCACTCCTGACGCTATACCGTCTGAGTGTGAATGAATTGACAGGGACGTGCCCATCACTGTAGTATCACACAGAATAGTTCCAATGACCTAAAAATCCTCTACGCTCTGCCTCTTCACCCTTTCCCCAGTCCTTGGCAACTGCTGTTCTTATTGTCTCCGTAGCTGGGATTGGACAGTATGCAGCCCAGCCGTTCATGCTGGCTTGTTTGGCAACGTAAGTGTAAGATCTCAGCACATTTCCGTAGCTCTATGACAGGTATCGTTTTAGGCTGAGTAGTATTGTGTTGTCTTGATGTGCCACAGTTTATTCGTCCATCCATTTTGTAGTTACTTGGGAGTTCTGGCAATTATAAATAAAGCTGCTCACTCAGGGGCAAGTTTGTGTGGAGATGTTTTCAAGGGCGAATGTCAAAGAATGGGATCTCCAAACCATATGAGAAGAGCATGTTCAGCGCTGTAAGAAGCTGCCGGACTGTCTTGAAAATGGCCGCAGCACTTCACAGCCCTACCTGCAATTCAGATTTGCTTATGTTGGAAGCTCAAAGAGTTCCTGCATGCTCATGAGTACAAAGACATCCTCTAAAGTCTCACGATATGAGCTAGTTTAATTGTATCGAAACTTGAGCGTGTTGTGGTCCTTTATAATGTTGGGTCCGTTTTCACCTCCCGGTTCAAAGAACAGAACTGAAATTAGTTGCGGAGAAAGGGAGGGGCATTCCAAGGCAACGAAGCCTGGAGAATCAGCTCACCAGCAGCAATGTTACAGTTTAGTCACAATTTCCTGGTTGTGTGTCAGCCATGCTGGAAGGCTAGGGTAAGCAGGCATTCTTCAACTCTCTGCCATCAATCCTCTTCCTCAGGGCCCTACCATCGCATGGGTGGGCTTTTTTACGAGTGGATTTAACTAGACTAGTGGGAAACCATTCTTTAAATACTAATAGCCTTTGCAGCTGGCTCTGGGCACATGGATTTTATTTTCTCCAGTTCTTTGGATGCATGGCAGCACGTCCCCCATGAAGTAAGGGGAAGAGTGGCAGAAATGACATAAACCTGTGGTGGAGTGTCCACATAAATGTTGCCCTCTTTGCCAGAGTCACACTATTTCTGATAATGACACTCCCATTGTGATGCTCTTGGGCGGCTTGGGAACATCCCTCTATAGTTTAATTCCCTTTTCAAGTAGGTGGGACTCCTTTTACTCCCATCTTCAACAGTGGTAAGATTTCTCCAAGAATTCCCCTGTGCCATAGTCCACTTCTAGGCAGTTTAAAGCAGTGTGTGTGGAGTGCTTCATTATCCCCCAACTGCCTCCATTAGTCGGGTTAGCCTAAAAGGCTAGGAGCGTCTAAGGAAGCATCCTTCTGAATGAATGCCTTTGGTGTTTTATAAAAGAGAAGAAATTATGGAATTAATTTTTTAAAAATGAGCTAATTATAAAATAGTTCAGAGGGGCTGGAGAGATGGTTCAGCAGTTAAGAGCACTGGCTGCTCTTCCAGAGGACCCAGGCTCAATTATTAGCAACCACTTGGCAGTACACAACTATCTGTCACTCCAAGATCTGAACCCCCCACACAGACATATGTGCAGGCAAAATACCAATGCACATACAATAAAAACAAATTATTTGAAAAGAATTTTTTTCTTTTTAATACTTGGTGCCAAATGTATTTTTCTCTTTTGGTCAGTCACATGCAAACCAGTTCTACATCCGCGTGTTCTAGGTAGCATAATGAGCCGAGAGGTCAGAAAGACAGGTAAGATTCTCTTTGGTCTCTCTGAAGATACGCAGTCTGGCAAGGGAGCCGAATACACAGAGAAGCCAGGGCTCTTAATATCCATTTATTTAAGTGCTTCCAGAGGAAAAAAATTCTCTGAGAATGTGAAAATGAGTAGGACTCAGGACTGGGACTTCCCTGTAGGAAGCAAACAATAAGGCCTTTTTGTGGTTTTGTTTTGTTTTTGAGGCAGGATCTCACTCTGTTGTCCAGGCTGGCCTGGAACTGGCAGCAGTCCTCCTGCCTCAGCCTCCCGAGGGCTGAGATCACAGGAATGTTTCACTCTACTTGCAATGGTTGTGCTATCATATAACTAGTGCTAAAATGTCACTCTATTTCCTCTATTTCAGTGTAGGAAGAGTGTTGGGAACTCCTTTAAATGGTGAATAGAAATGCTTGTACTGGGCCCTGGAGACTAGTAGTTCCCGGGGATGAGGAGACATTGAAAGAGTTGTGCCAGGACTCTAGATGTCCTCACACCCATGATGAGAGGGAACAACTGAGGAGTGACAGTAAAAGGAAAGGTAGGAGAGGTCTCATTGGCTGGTCCTCTGTCATGATCAGGAGTGTCCTTTATCTTGGATAAGGTAAGAAGCAGGGAAGAGTCTCTGTCAGGGAGGGTGTGATGGTGTCTTAATGTCAAACCTCACAGGGAGCAGTGCCAAGGGGAGTTGGGGCAGAGTGGGGATCAAGCCAGGGAAACTGTCATTTTAGACGTGGGGAGCACCGGCAGCCAGACTGGGGTAATGGCTGTGTGGTGAGTATGGAAGACAGAAAGAGAGGGGCATTCAAGAGGGTATGTGGACATGACGGGTTAAGAAAGAATACCCCAAGACTGAAGCAGTTACTCATGGAAGGGCCGAGTTGAACAGAGATCAATTTCTTTCTGTAACAGTCCATCAGGGTGAGTATAAATGGAAAAAAAAGGAGTCAGGGGAAGAGTGAATTTGGGTGAAAAAGATGTATATTATGGCTAGGGAGCCTTTCTCCTCTTAAGAAAAAGAAGAATCTTCCTATTTTCTGTGTCCGGTAATGAAAAGTAACTTCATATGCCTGGTTGGTAAATTACTATGCTGCTGCTAATTGAAAATATTCTAATTGAAATGACCACTGGAAAGTAGCCTTCATACATTATATAGAATTGCCGTGGTTATTTATTTATTAGGCCTCCTCTAAGGTTGAGCTAATCAGAAAACAGGAATGCTGGACTCGGGCTCCAGAGGGCTTTGTGTACCTTGCCATCGAGAGAGTTCCCTGGGAGGAGAGGAAGAACTACCTGGATTGCTGAGCTCTTCTAAAACTATTTGTTTTTGTCAATATTTCAGAAACCAAGAGCTGAACTCATCACTTCCAGGATATGCTGGGCCCAGAGCAACTTTGGCATAGAACAAGAGAGGGAACACGTGAAAGGAAAATCCAGGGAAACTCCTGGTCTATTACCCAGCAATTAAGCACTCATTTGTGCTTAGTACATCAGCAGTGCAGACAGGAGTGCTGTGCTTGGCCATTTTTGTTCTTTCAGAGCCAGGGATTGCTATCTTGTTTGCAAAGTGCTCCCATTGCTGGATAGCATTTTAATATTGGTTGTTAAGTGTCATAAGTTATTAAGTGTCTGTTTAAACCTGAGCATTGTGGCACTGTTCTGGGTTGTTTTTTTTTTTTTAAATGAAGTGACCCACAATATTTTAGATCTGCTCAATAGTCAAAGGTAATTTGAATTTTGTACTGCTCTAAATAGCAAAGGAACACTTAGGCAAACACTGGCCATGCTATAAATGTTTGGGGGATGTGTGCTGAGTATGTATTTTATTTTGGACTCTCTTACTAAGGATTAGGAAGCAAATGGTGCCCACTCCGGTAGAGTGTGCATTGAAGTACAGAGGTTAAGGATTCAGCAAATAATCAGGTGAATACATCTGTTAGACAGATGTTACAAGAAAAAAATGGAGAGAATAATGTGCTAGAAAGTGATTGGTGATGAGTGAAGCTGTATGGATGAAGAGACACCCCAGGGTCTCAGGCAGAGTGGTTCCAGGCAGAGAAAACTTTTACCTGGTAAGTTCAGCAAACAAGGTGAGGGCTGGCACTTCTGTAGATGCTGTAGTGTTAGGAAGAAAGGACAGACAGCCTTTCCCAATCCAATCATGGAATCCTTATCAATTTCATAAATAGAGTAGCTGTATGGATATGTTACTATATATACAGAATCATATGTGATATATGGATATTTATATCTATATCTATCAATGTGATATATGGATATTTATATCTATATCTATCAATGTATCCCATCCCATTTGGCAATATGCCAAAGTATGTATTATTATTTCTTTCTGTATCTCTCTCTCTCTCTCTCTCTCTCTCTCTCTCTCTCTCTGTGTGTGTGTGTGTGTGTGGCTTAACACTCATTTATTTTTCTGAGACAGTGTTTAATGGAGACCAGGCTGATTCCAACCAAGCTTACTGTGTAGCCAAGGCTGGCCTTGCACTCCTGATCCTCCTGCCTCCACTTCCTAAGTGCTGGAATTATTGACCTGCATCCTTATCCCTGGTTATTTGTGCTCTAATTTTTAAAAATTCTCTCTGTTAGTCCCCCTACTTAGAGTTCTTTCCCCCTGCCACTCAGAAGGTATCCCC
The DNA here is from genome assembly GCF_011064425.1 of Rattus rattus. NCBI lineage: Eukaryota > Metazoa > Chordata > Mammalia > Rodentia > Muridae > Rattus > Rattus rattus. Next base: position 168,291,243 of record NC_046154.1, on the reverse strand, counting down.
CCACCCCTAGACATCCCCCTTCCCTGGGGCATCAAGTCTCTACAGGATTAGATGCATCCTATCCCACTGAGGTCAGACAAGTCAGTCCTCTGCTACATCTGTGCCAGGGGCCTCTGACCAGCCCTTGAATGCTCTTTGGTTGATGGCTCAGTCTCTGGGAGCTCCCAGGGGCCCAGTTTAGTTGATAGTGTTGGTCTCAGAGGAGGGCTTAGGTCTTAGAGACCAGATCTACCTAGGCAAGATGTGACAAAGGTTGAATCGGAGTCCCAGGCTTTCAGACTCTCCAGTTTACCCCAACTATAGAGGAGCAGGCTTAAAGCCAGGTACTTGGAGTGATTTCAGTGCTGAGTCATGGCTTCTAGGCTGGTTTGCATAGGATAACTGTCTGAACACGTTTTGTGACTTCTGATGAAGTATTAGTAGCAGCAGCAACCACAAGACAATGGTGACAGTGAGCCTGTCCATAGTCATGTGTTTGTACAGCATTTAAAGTGCTTAACTCAGTGTTCAGCTCCTTACCTGTAGCTCTGAGAAGCCACATTATAGCAGGAGGTAATTTAGGCTCTTCAAGGTTGGGAAGGCACAGGGTAAGAGCTGGAACTTGGCTCTTCTGGTTCTAATCCAAGTCTCTCTCCTTAAACCACAGAACTCCTGTTTGAAGGAGGGGATATTTATATATTGCTAATGAGTCTGTCGTCCTGCGGACTTCCAGGAAAAAGGCTTGTCCATTCTTCAAGTGCTTTTGACTGTAAGAGGTATAAAGTGTAGTCATTCATTCATCATGCACGATTACGCATCAAATACTTGGAACATCCAAGGACCTCGATAAATTGCTTAGAGGGCACTAATTTAGTGTAATGTATTTGTTATCTGTACTTGTAACCCAAGACTAAATAACACATTATGCACAAACAGATGGGATTAAATCACATTGGGCAATTTGGTGCCTTGACCAAAAGGATGATAGTGAATTGGGCCTTGAGGAATGAGTAGCGGAGTGTTTCCAAAGACAGAAGTAAGGATGGCTATTCTGGGAGAGCAAAGTACCACAACTGAGGCAGGAGTGTCCATGGGAACAGTAAATAATGATGTGTAAGGGAAGTATGCGATACAGGGGATATAACAGTGGAAATGGATGCTGGAAGTGTAAACTGAGGCCAGATTGCAGGGTGGCCTCAATCCCAAGTTTAACAGCTACTGTATCTGGTCTGGCCAACAGGAGAATGAATGCTAATGACAATAAGGAGGTGTCTTAGTCAGGGTTTCTATTCCTGCACAAGCATCATGACCAAGAAGCAAGTTGGGGAGGAAAGGGTTTATTCAGCTTACACTTCCATGTTGCTGTTCATCACCAAAGGAAGTCAGGACTGGAACTCAAGTAGGAGCTGATGCAGAGGCCATGGAGGGAAGTTACTTACTGGCTTGCTTCCCCTGGCTTGCTCAGCTTGCTCTCTTATAGAACCCAAGACCACCAGCCCATGGACGGCGCCACCCACAATGGGCTGGGTCCTTCCCCTTGATCACTAGTTGAGAAAATGCCTTACAGCTGGGTCTCATGAAGGTATTTCCACAACTGAGGCTCCTTTTCTGTGATAACTCCAGCTTGTTTCAAGTTGACACAGAAACTAGCCAGTACAGGAGGTTAGCTTAGAACAGGCCATTTTAACAATTAACAGAGAGGATGATGCCCTAAATGGGTTGTTGATGTTGGGGCTTAAGGACTGATTGTGATGTAGACACTTCAGTAAGAGTTGAGATGTACACGCTCCTTTTTCTGACATGCGTGTCTATCTTTACACACACACACACACACACACACACACACACACACACACACACACACACACACACCCTTATATTGGCTTCAGTTGACTCTGCCTAACTCTATGTCACATTTTGGGTCAGACATGGATTTACTTTGCTGACTTCCAAAACAGGAGGAAAAGTGAGCAGGCTGAGATCTTCATGAATTTTTTTTTCTGTATGGTTTGATCTCTGATAATCCCAGGGGATTCATCTGCCTTGAGGAATGCTGAGAGCAAACATTTTTCAAGACTTGGACAGTCTGGTTATAGTTGGGAGCCTCAAATACCTCTTACGTGTTCAGAACGGGTGTTGACTGTCTGAAAGCCTGCCTACTAAGTGCTTTGGGAACTCACCTTCAACCAGGCAGTGACCCTTAGTAGGCCAACATCTTCCCTCTGCATTCCGGATTTCCCACAGAAAGAAGGACAATTTAGATATGAGAAGTGGGACTTTAAAGTAGATTACCACACTTTTTCTGGAATGTTCTTTCCTCTCATTTGTCTAGTGATTGATGATGACTTAGTTTGGCTTAATATGAAAATGTAGGTTCCAAATTTATTGAGGAAAATGAATCAATAAACGTACATTGTTTTCTCTTTAAATTATGAGCATGACTTGTTTCTGTTGCACAAAAGGGTTTACATCTAATCTCTGAAGTTAAATGAGCTTCTCTGCCTTACTTGTGCTTTCTCAGTCCTGCTTCCCTCACTGGGGTGACAGTATGGGGACAGATCCCCTTTGCAGCCACACAGATTGAGTCAGAAAACATTCCTGAAGGCTTTGTGTACACTTCAGTATATTTCCATGAAAAGGAGAAGGTTTTTGAGGCCAATCTAATTGGCCACATTCTGGATCCGCCACATAGGCAATTTCCTTTCACCATCCCTGTGTGCACACTCACATTTCAGCAGTACACATATCAGGCATGGCAGACAGTGCCACTAGTGTTAAGCCCAGGACAAAAAAACGGATTAGCAAATGGCTAGTAGCTTTAGACTGAAGATTACCTTATGTAAATTATAACAGCTATCAAAGCCATCAGACGAAAAGATGGTTAAGATTCTCCGATTCTCATGCCTCTCTCAATAGGTCTTGGTGTTAAAAGGTGGAATTAGGGGACTAGGGCTCAGTGGATAAAAGCATTTGCCATTCAGGCATGAGGACCCGAGTTTGAATTCCCATGTAAAACTGGATGTTTAACACGAATATATTTAGTTCCAGTGCTTATAAAGGGAGACAGGAGACTCTATCAGACAAACTAGCCTGGTAAATAGTAGAAAACAAACCCAGAAAAATGAGAGAATAAATGTAGACAGCCAGGGCCATATCTGAGTGCACTAGTAAGGGTTCTCTAGAGTCATAGAATTTATGGAATGTCTCTATATATTAAGGGAAATTATTGGAATGACTTATAGTCTGCAGTCCAACTAACGCAACAATGGGAAGTCCAAGAATCTAGAGGTTGCTCAGTCCCACGAGGCCAGGTGTTTCAGCTGCTCTTCTCTATAAGCTAGAATCCTGAAGAAGCGGGTTCCAACAGATGTGCTGACCACTGCAAGCAAGCGGAGAAAAAGGAATCCTTCCTTCTTCCCTTGTCCTTATGTAGGTCTCCAGCAGAAGGTATGACCCGTATTAAAGATGTAACCGCCACACCTGGACCTAAGCTCTTCATTACTTGGAACCTGCTCTGTTCCAGGCTGGCTTTGAACTCAGAGACCTGCTTGGCCCTGTCTCCTGGGATTCAAAGCATTGTACCACCTTGTCTTAGCTTTTCATGGCCACAATCCCTCAAGGTCTGGAAAAAGCGATCTTTTTCTTTTTCTTTTTAAAAAAACCAAATGGCTGGTGTAGGTACAAAATTCAACTCATAGAAAGTTCAGTCTACCTAGAGGTCTTTTAAAAGAAGGCATTCAATAGAGCCCTTTTAGAAATTTAGCAAGATTCTTCTTGGCCAATCAAATGGCCATCTAACAGATACTTTTTTGTTGAACCTATGACGTGTTAGGTGTTTTTGAGCAAGGTAAGGTGTGATACCCCCTGTTTAACTGATTTTTGGGTTTGTGTGGTACAAAATTAAATGTCGTTTGTTGCTGTCTGAAGTTCTATTATCATTTGAGAGAGAGAGAGAGAGAGAGAAATAGAGAAATAGAGAAATGATCAAACTTTAAAAATTAATTACATTTGAGTGACTAGAATACCATTTTCATTGACCTAATTGCCATATAGATTGTACACTTAATCTACCGGGCAATTTGTATTTCTGCAGAATTATCCCTTTTCATGCTTCATTATCCTCCGATAGCGTCAAGGTATTGAATCTGTTTCATAAACAGTATTAATCTCAATTACTCAGGAGCTTTAAATAATACCCTCTTTAAACACGTTATTTGGCACGCTGACCATGTTTTTTGTCACAAAGAACATCAAAGATTAGGTTTAAAAAGTGGGCCAGAGAGGTGGTACTCGGTACCAAGTCTGACAACTGGAGTTCCATCCCTGAGACCGGCGAGGTGGAAGGAAAGAACTGCCTGTCACCAGCTGTCCTCCATACACTTACACTCGGGATGTATGTACCACAGGTACACAAAGTAATTAAATGTAATAGTTTGTTTGTGCACTGACGCTTCGCAGATAGGTTTGGCTGTAGAAGATGCCCTATGACAGCGATAGAGCCTAAAGGTCAGCCGCACAGCTTGACTCACGGGAAACACAATTTGAAAGTGTGGTTTCTGCCTTGGCCAGGATAACCGTGTCCCAGAGGCCATTTAGGTTTGCCGGTGGGGCCGGACGTTACTTGAAGGCAGGGAGCCTCCCTGTGCCCTTTACACAGAGTCCCCGGTCTTTCTATATTTGCCGGTTTGAGTTGGGCTGAGCTGAGGTAGAGAGCAGAAGCTGAGTGTATCAGAGTTCACTTCTGTAATGTGCACACCGCTACTCTGGTAAGCGACCTCTGCCTCCTCGGTTAAGAAACTTCATCTTGGAAGGAGGAGCTACCGGGGTCTAGTGGACTGGGAGGGGGGGCGATATTGGAATGTAAAGTGAACAAATTAATTAATTAAGAGAAAAACTTCATTTTATTAGACGTGTCTTTGGTGTGGAGCATTTTATGGACTCCTGCTGTGATTGTCTCTGAAGCCTGGCTAACTGTTTGGAGTGTAGCCCCCCCCCGCCTTACATAAAAATGAATTAATTAATTAACATCTCAAATGCTGCCTCCCCTCGAAGTTCCCCCCTCCCCACAGAGTCCCTCTCCTTAGGCGGTGGTATTCAGGCTCCTCTATGTCAGCCTGCAGTTTGCCCAGGGCTGGAAGGTATCACAGAATGTCCAGGGAATTTTCAACCTCTAAGAGAAAAGAGAACTATAATTAGAAACTCAGCATCACATAAAGACACCAAGGGTCAGTATCCTCCTACTCCTGGCAGGAGAAGGGAATTGGTTCTTCTACTAAGAAAGTAACCTTAAACATTCTTCCAAAGTTAAAAAAAAAAATCTGGAAGTTTCACTATGACCTCTCTTAGCGTTTAGCCTCAGAAACCACTTTCTGGTCCACTCTAATTGTCACAGGCAAACAAGGTTTAATATGAATGCCACCGAATGGTTTCAGAAAAAGACAAATACTAAAAGTGTAGAATTATTCTTCATTAACCATGAAGGCTTGGGTTCCTTTCTGTTGGTGTAAACTGGTATGTCACTTTAGTGATTATAGATTATTAATCTCTGTTTACCAAGAGTAAGCATGTCCTGTCTTAAATCGTGGGTGATTTAAGAGTCGTCAAAGAGAAACATAAACCGTCCTTCGGAACTCACATTGAACAACATCTCTATAAAACACCACCCAGAAACTCAATGAAGAAAGATGGAGGGTCAAATTCCCGAAGAGACCTTTAACTCTTTTCTGTCTAAATTTCTCCCATGATGTGAAAAGCCCTATTCCTGACTATCTCAACCTGCACTTCAGTCATAGACAGGCACAGGTCCACAGTGCCATTTTCGAACTGGTGGTGACCTTGTGGAGGGTCCTGTCAGAGCTGTCTGATGTGTGAGGAGACACTAGCCACCACTCACATTCCCTCTGGCTTCCTGCAGAGAGAGCGTGGTGAACTGCCTTGGGAACTTGCTGAGTGGCCCATGGAACTATGGGGCTTTGGGAATTGACAAACAGCAAGCAAATATTAAGAGACCGGGAGAAAGCAAGCTGCCAATCCTGCCAAACTTCTGTTGCTGGCAGGGAGCTGTCCTGCAGCTCCCTGGACCGCCTGTCATCTGCACTCTCTTGTCACACTGACAACAGCCCCCTGGTTAGGCTGATTGGTTGCTGGCAATAACTGATATGGAATACTGATGTGCTTACCGGCAGTTCCTTCCACTCCAAAGAGGCTCCTTCCCTAACCCAAACCTCGCTTTCCGAAGCCTAGCCTGCTGCCCCCGCCCCCCACCCCATGCCGCCCCTGCACCGGTGGGGAGGACCAGTCCTAGGAGCGATGCTCTGAGATTGTGGTGAAATTGGTCCCCCGGCTGGCTGGCTGCTTTCACTCCGGGCTCGGCTCGCTTGCTCTCCGGAGAGTCCTGTTCCAGACTTCTCGGGGTTTTACAGCACAGACAACTGCATGCGGGCTGGAGGGGAGGCTGAAAGGACTTGTGTGTGGAGGGCTTGTTGCCTCCCATCACTTTGCCAAGGTTCGCTGTGAATTTCTGTCTACCACAGACACCGGAGGAAGGATCTCCTCTCCTTCTGTTGACTCTTTCTATTTTTATGGTAAGTGCTTGCTTTGAATGAGCTGTTCTGCTGCAGTGAACGGATTGCTTCCTCTCTTCCCGGCTTGCCTTAGTGACCTTCCTTCTGCATTTCTTCTGGTCTGGTGGTCCTTTTTTTTTTCTGGAGGGACCCGGCGAACTAAAATGCCTGGGGTCGTTTGTCTGCACAGTGTGCCTTTGATTTATTTATTTCTTCATAAACCCGAGCCCTCCGGCTATGACGGAAACATAAGTGCTAGCTCTTTGTCCTTGAAGCAGAAGCTAGGCAAATGTGTTCTCCAGAGCAAACCGCAGCAGTGTGCAGGGTCTCTGTGCAGGCTGGCTGATAGATTCCGGCAAGAGAGGATTCCTCAGCATCCTACGGGGTACTCCCTCAGAACCTAGAGGGACCAGGGGTGACCTGCCACAAAGCAAAGACTTCCATCTTCCCGGGTGAACAGGAGCACACACGTGTGAGTTATGTCAGAGTCTGTACGGGCAGCTGTGCTTTAAACATCTGCTGGTGGGGCCAGAATGGCCCCGTGTCTGGTGGGGTTTACAACTTGGGCATGAACATTAGCCGCGAGAGGAATCCTGCGCCGGGAAGACGAGTACATTGCATGACCTCATCGCTTCTGAGTCTCGGGGCACCCAGTTCTGCAAACGGGGTTGTGGCAGCTTCTTCGGAGGGTGGTGGGGAGTGACGGGAGGAAGAACGTTATTCTGGAGCTGACAGCATAGTTTCGTCTTCCTGCTGAGAGATAAAAGCTCTGAAGCTACTGGAATGTTTAGACTTTTCCAAGAGAAAATCAGCACCTTTCCGAAAAGGAACATGTGCCTGGCAGCTCGATTACTGCGCGCCAGGCTCACTGGTGCTCTCATTTTCCACCTGGCCTCCCAGGTTGGCTGTAAAGAACACGGCAACTTGAAAAGTCAGCTACTGGGTGCCTCAGGGAGACCAAAGGAAACCCAGAGTGTTTCTGGAGTCTCACCTTGCTGAACTTGTGCACTGCGGGAGGAGAGTCGTTCTTCAAAGGAGTCCTTCCTTCCTTCCTTCCTTCCTTCCTTCCTTCCTTCCTTCCTTCCTTCCTTCCTTCCTTCTTTCCTTCCCTCTTCCTTCTTTCCTTTCTTTTTTCCTTCCTTCCATCCGTAGCACAAAATTATGTTGGTCAAAGCAACAGTGCAAACAATGTTTCAAAGTCGTCATTCTCCTTCATTTTTTTAAAATAAATTTTGAGCTGAATATTGGTTATATTCTTGTATATGGGAGTTTAAACTCTAGGGAGAGGTGCCCTCAGCTAAAATTTAGCTTTCGATCCCTGGGTTGTTTTGCGATAAGCAATGGGGTGAGGTTTCTGATTGGTCCCCTTGCTCCTTGGGAGTTTGGAGTGTGAAGTTTGGGGGGGGGGGCTGTCTTGTTCTGTTGCATTACTTTTATTTCTACTGTCTGTGGATTTTTCTCAAACTAGTCCTGATGACATATGCCTTTACTCTGCTTTCCGGGTCCAAAGTAGATACATTTTGGTGTTTTGTTTGCATTTTGTATTTTGGTGATTATTATATTTTGTTTCAATTATGTCTTGCATGGAAAAAGGCTTGAAAGCATCTACTTAAATAGCTTGACTATTTAGATGTTTGTCTGATCCCTCCAAATCCATTCTAGAGCAGAATGAGCAAAGGGGTTAATAATAAACGAGAGAGAGGGTTGTCCTTGCAGACTGCAGTCCGAATCCTTAAACAATGTTTGAAAGACTTCAGAAGTGGTAAAGTTAAAACCCTGGTGTCTGTTCTTTTCCTGCATGCAATGGTGGTTCACGGCAATATTGGGATGTGCCTGGCAGACTTCTGTTTCCAGCTCTTTACTTTGAGTCATTCCCACTCTACCTGAAAGGAATTTATTGAGGGTTTGGGGCTGGCAACTTGCGGTACTCATTGGGAATAGAGCTAGAATCAGCTTAGATATCTTGGAAATAGCCTCTGCACTTCTCATACTCAGGCAGTTTTCAATGCATTTGCAAAATATTTCATTGTAATTAGCAGCAACTTTAGCTTTGACCAAAGCGATCCCATATGTATATATATATACATATATATATATGTATATATATATGTGTGTGTATGTGTGTGTGTATGAGTCTATGAGTGAATGTATAGATACAAATACATATATGTATATATGTACCTATATAAACACATATACAAGTATACATACACATGTAATGTTTACTTTTGATATTGTGGTCACATAATTTTAATAGTTGTTGCAGCATGCTTAGGGAATTGTAGGAAAAATCCCTGAGATATTCTCTAGCATTCTCTAGCAAGCTTCGTGTGTGTGTGTGTGTGTGTGTGTGTGTGTGTGTGTGTGTGTGTGTGAAGGATCTCCCCACTTTCAGCACCTCACTTCCGGGTAATGCCTCTGGGGATTGTGTTGAATCAGGGTCCCTTTGTCTCACGGCAGGCTGTTAATTCTTTGCAGTGTCTCCACAGAGTACCCCAGGAACTGATAAAGATCTGTGCTGAGTGGAACCTTGTATCCTCAGTGTGATGAAATCACTGCTACATTTCATTTGAGTGTTATTTTGCTGCGGAGCAACTACAGCACGCTGAAGTTATTTCCAAAGGGTCTCAAATCCCTAGCCCGGCAGAGTTGCAGTTACTCATCTGTTCATGCTTCTTAATTATAGCCTCCATCCAAACCTTTCTCCCACTATTTCTTTGAGTAACATTTTGATTTGAAGCATGCCCCTTACTTTGTGAATCCAGAGTCTCCGTTTTTAGTCTTTCACTTCCTGTGCTCTTGTCTTTCCTGCTTCTGCTCTCCATGTTTGAACACACGTTATGCGCACGTTGAATACACATATGCGTACATCGACAGACTCGGTGACAATGAACACTGTAGGGCAACTAGTGAAGTCACAGCTTCTCTTTAGATAACTGCAATTGTTCACGCTATAATGTAACCAAGAGAGGAGACTCTATGCATTAATATACATATCACCTCAGGGCTCTGTGGGTATTCTTGTCATCGAATCTACTTTCCATAGTTGATTACCAAGGGGGAATAAATAGCATCTCTTTTTCCTGTCAATTAATGGCACTCCAGCTCTGCCTGGGTTGGACTGCCCTCACTTTTTGACATGTTTACTGTGTGAATGGCTTTCATTTTTAAGTGAGAGAGTTGGTGAGTGATACAAAACTCATTGATTGTGAGATCCAGCCTGCCTTTGGAAACAGAATGAACCGCAGTGGGAAGATGGATGGATTTTTCCTTTGCCCTTTTCAGTATAATTAAACCAGTATACCCTTCTTTGCCTTCTTCCCATGAGCCTATTTTACAGAGTAAAAGGAGTAATGTACGACTCCCACATCAGCTTCCTAGAGGGAAGAGTCTCAGTCAAGAATCAGAGCCACTTCTCCCACCAGCCATGGTGATCTCCTCAGAAAGGAACTCACTATTCTGTTGGCAGCACAGATGGATTGTATAAAATAGGAGAGATGCTTCACGAGCTGCGTCAGGGACTGTGTTTCAGATCTGTGTTAGCCTACTGAATTTAGGACTTCAGTCAGTAGATCAGCCTTCTCGGGGAGGAAAAAGCATGTTCTCAGTAGAATAATAATCCATCCAGACTGTCATAAGTGTTTACGTTGCAAGTTTCACATCTTGGGTGGTAGCAGGAGATGGCAGAACGTTGGAGAAGAACCAACTCACAGCCCCCAAATAATGCAAGATGAAAGGGGGGCAATTCTTCCCTATCTTTAGCATTTGATTCTCCAGTCAGACTGTTGTTAGTTAAGGCTGACAAACCGAGGAATTTTTCAAACATATCATGACAGGTTTTGAACCCTTCATCGGATAGCTTCTGAACGATCTTTTGGCTTGTGTCAGTTGGTAGCCTTTCTCACTTATATTGTTCTTGTTGACTCCCGGTGAGGTATTCTCATAAGTGGTGGAGAGAGAGAGCAAATAGAGAAGATTGGAGGTCAGAGAAGATCTGATTATAGGGGCATGCCTTCAGGACTCGTCTACTCTAGACCTTGCCACTGTCTATGTGAGTCAAATTCTGTGTCTTTTACCTTAGGTTTGGTCCAGGTCATTTCTGAAGAGGCCATGAAAAAAATGTGAGATGCTGTGATTTCCATTGATCTATTGCTAATTAGATGGACATTCTTGACTCATGTTTGGCCTTCCTGAAGGAGATGGGCTACACATTCTGTTGACCCTTATACAGTTCTCAGAACTCACACTGATGTGGCCATCAGAATGCCTCAGATCAGCATGAAAATAATGTCCTGTCATGACCAGGGCTCAGGTGTGATCACTTGCTTACCCTGAGGCACTTTGAAGAGCAGTCGACCTTATTGTTTTTTACAAGTTAAGGAAATAAAGTCATTTCCTGAGGTTAGAGATCCACTCGGCATCCAGGCAATGTAAAATTAGCGCAAAGCACATTTATTCATTTACTGGGAACCCTGCTCTATTTCTGGTGTGGGACCTCTTCCACAATGCACAGCTGACATTTAACTCTGTCATTCATTGCTCACAAAACTGCTTTGTGTCAGCTAACTCATTGGTGACCATTATGTCCGGCCTCACTCAGTGCAGATTACGTATCTGTACCAGTCAGCGTGAGTCACCTCAAGCAAATGTTTTTGGTAATTTGTTCATGCTTGTATGGTTAATGCTTTCTTTATTATTATCAAGATTTTGCCTTCCTTATGGACATTTCAAGAATTTTACAAATACTACGATTAGGTTTTTCTTCTGCTCTTAAATTATTTAAGTGATCATGCCTGTTTACGGATTGATTCTTTCATGCATTTATGAATTTGCTCAATATTTGCTGTGCATATGCTATGTCCATCCTGTGTGCAGCATTAGGCTCATTACAGAAGCAGCCTCACAGGATGATCCCCTTTGCAGAGCCCTGTCTACGAAGGCTTCATGTAGCTCATCCCCTTTGGATTCCTAGCCTGTGTTCTCCTTTCTGTCATATCCCATTTCTGAGTGGATCCAGTTGCTTGGGCAGTTTGTACCTCTGGTTCAATCACTGAGAATTCCTTTTCAGAAAGAGAAATCTTTGCTGTTATTGCAACATGCGTCTTGCTGTTTTCCAAAGTGCCTGCAGCTTGTGATTGTGTTACCTGACCAACTGAAGGAGATTAATTAGTGAAATTGGTTTATGCTGTTGCCATGGGGTGAAATGAGAATTTCATTCTTTGGGAAACTTCACCTGTTCCCTAGGATCCTAAGTTGACAGCCTGGGTGGGACAGCATGTGTGGCATTAAGCTCCCTTGCTTTTGTAAACCGCACTCACCACAGAGCTCAGTGTTTGCTTCCTTGCTTGTCTTGTTCTGAAGCAGACATGGGACGTTCCCAAACAATTTGTGGTACTTAGAAATATTAACTGTTCTGACTGGCCCTCATGACGCATGCACTCATGACATGCTATGCCTTCTGCCTAGAATGTCTCCCTCTTTTCACAGTAAACTTTGAAGGCACATTTGGGAATTGTCTCCCAGAAATCCTTTACATGCCATTCTTATTAAATCCTATTGGCCAGAACTGTACTGGCTGGCTCTGTCTTCCTCTTGTAAGCATCAGCAAGAAGATCTCTTAGGACCTTATATGTTGTAACAAAATCTCACTCTGCTCCCCCCTTTCCATTTTTCCTTGAGTGTGGGGACTGGGCTTTTATTTCTGTATCCGAAGTCTTAGCTTAGTAACTGTCATAGGACAAATGCCAAGTCCTCTTAAGAAAGGATAGGGAATAACCATGCCCGTGGCAGCATCCGGGCTAGGTAGAGAAGTTAATTTATGAGAACAGTGCACCTGTATGGCTCATAGTAAAAAGGATAAAGAGACAGAGAGGGAGCTGTAAGAGACAGAGATGTAGTCTACTAGAAGTTCTATGGAAAGCCCCTCAAAATGCCTTTTCTTCCATATAAATTTAACCAATGTAAATGATAAGGGTATATTTGAGTGATCTCCACAGGCAAAACCATTGCTTTAGTTGCCAAGGAATGAAACAAAGAACCAAAACATATAGCCCCTGTCCTTGAAAAGATTGTAAATGGGTAAGGATCAGACTGGTGTATAAATCATCTAGCTTGGGAGTAGACTGTCATAAATACAAGTAGGCCATGATTTGCAGATATGGCAGAAGAGGGGATTCCAGACAAGGAGTGGGTAGAACAAAGCCTTACGCATCTGAGGGAGTGTATCAATAATCAATGGTTTTGAAAAGAGTGAGAAGGGTTAGACTTAGAGTGAGGGCAATGGGAGTAGCACTGGTAGATCTAAACTTTTATTACTTTTGAAAGTTGGGGCATAATTGACGTTTGCAAAGAGTCAATTATGGAAGTATTTGAAATATCTCCTTAGGTTGACTTACAGCCATAGCCTTCATTCATCAGAGATGGCCATGGCTCCTAAGAGATATACGTTTCACCTTTGTCCTTGGGTAGACCCTGGCAGTCAAAATCTTCACAAAGAGTCAGGCTTGGTAACCCAGGTATGTAACTTCATCCAGACAAGAGCCTTAGGCAGGAGGATCACAAGTTTAAGACCTGCCTGGGACACAGAGTGAATTCAAGGCCAGCCTGGGCAACTCAGTGAGACCCTGTTTCAAAGAAAATGCAATAAGAGCGCTATAGATATAGTTTAGTATCAGAGGGTGTATGATGCTCTTGGGCTCAAGCTCCAATACCACAAGACAAAAATCATGGCAAGGAATTAAGCCAGAAAAATCTAACCTAAATCAATCATTTAAGACCTAGAGAGAATTTTGGATTGAGATCATTGGGGTGTTAATTAGCAAACCATCTAGCATATGAGAAACCTCATGGGTCCATTGGCATTTTATTGCTAATAACACAGTTATGTTTCTTTTCCTTTGGCAATTAACTTTCTGCTGTTACAAGGGATATGATTACTTTGTGAACCAGTGGGGTATGCATGCATAAGCTAGTTTTTAAGTAGGTAAAAAAACGTGGCTTAGAAAATTGTATTTGTAATGGATTTAGTTCATCCCTTGAGAATGATTTCTGTCATGCTGTTTTCCTCCCTTTTCCAAAAGCAGCCAGCAAGTACATTTTTAGGGGGTGATAAGTTGGTGAGTCTTAATACCTTGGAATTGTACTGGTCAGATGATGCTCTTCCTTAGAAATTAATCTAAACTCATTAAAGAGTCTGGAGCAATATGTGTAAATACATTGGCTAGACCATGAGAGCAAACACATTTTGCTTGTAGAATAAGATGAAACAGAGCGGTCCATTTCCTTCAACCCTCTGTTCTTTCAGTCCACCATGGTCTTTAAACATTGAACTGTATTCCGGGCAGAAGAAGCAACTGTCAATATTTGTCTTCAGGATCGAGCTCTTGAACGGAGCGGTAGGAAGGAACAGAAAAGTTCTTTAGCAAAAATGAAGTTGATCAGAGAGGGGTTAGTACAATGGATGGAAAGAAAATGGATGTGTTTGCCATGGCTTTCATACTTGGTTTTCCTTAGCATTTTTTTTCCCTTCGTGTATTGTCTTAACTGGATTCTCATGGCTGTGGCAAACATACCCAGGGGAAGTAAGTTGAGGGAGATGTGGTTCCGTTTGACTCACAGTTTTAGAAGTTTCCAACTCCACATCTGTGCAAGCATACAACATGATGGAAAGGGTGCATGGGAGGACAACAGCTGACCTCATGGCAGCTGAGAAACAACAAAACAGAAAGGAGGTGTTCACGGCAAGACACACTCCCACTCTTGTGCCTGCTCTGAGGAAACACCAAACCAGGTAGAACATCTAGTATCAGCTCAGCAGTGGGTTTGCTTATTGAAGAAGCTCAATTGTCTACCAATGACTGGATCTCCTAAGCAGGGAGTGAGCTTTCAACTCATGAGTCTCTTGCAAAACCCCTCACACGTAAATTGTATGTTGGGTTTGCCTTGTTCTTAGTTTGTTGCTTTCGTTTATTCACATTTGCCTTAGGACTTATCCTTCAGAGTCTTGTGGGAGTCCTCCGTGCCCCCATTGAAAAATTAGACTATTCTGTATAAAGATTATAATAATAAAGCCGTTTCCTTCTTAAAATGGTTGAAATAAAAAGTACCGGGGACCTCAAGGCTCACATAAAGCCAAATTTAGATGAGAACAGAAGTGGGCTTTCCCTTTACTTGAGTCTGAGAAGATCGGTTTGCTGGGTTATCCTGGGACAACTGGGGAGCTGTGGTCATAAGAGCCACAGTCCTTGCAAGGGCAGATGAGCTTTGGTGTGGCACAGACCGCTCAGAGAAAGGGATGGGAGGGAACTAGAAAATGAACCTACAGGGAACTTAACAAGGAATTTCTACCTGTGGGAAGGGAGCAAGGGCAGAAAGGATCGTAATAGAGGTGGTGAGATGTTTGGGGATGCCAAGGGAAGGGAGCAAGGGCAGGAAGGGTCATAATACAGGGGGTGAGGCATCTGGTATACCAGTGAGCAACATTTACAGCAAGAGGTTCTGCTGACTAGAACATCTGGGCGAGTTGATTAATGGAAATGATGCTTTATACATCTGGACCTATGAAGCCCTTACTCTATCTTCTGTGTGATCTTTAATTCAGCACTCACATTTACTCTACTTCAAGAATGCTTTCAGTCCACAGTGTGTCCCTTGTTTCTAAAGAATTAAGATTTTAAAAGAAATTATCACCTAGTCCTGGAGAGCCAAGGCTCTAATCTGTTCCCAGCCTGGCTCTGTCACTCACCTTTAGATCTTGGGCAGTGACTCGGTTTCTTCAGGCAGTATTGTCATCAATTATAAGAATGAGCATAACCGGGAATGTGGGCTTCCTAGTTTTCAGCCGTGATAAATGAGATGATAGCCCTTAGCACAGTGCCTGCAGCTAGCGACTGTCATGGTTTCTTTTCCTGCTATTGTAATTAAATACTGATTAGCCCAGTTTAAGGGAGAGAGGGATGACTTGGGCTCAGAGTTCCAGGTTACAGTCCACCACCATGGCGGGGGAAGTCTGTGTCAGAAGTGAGAGGGAGCTGGTTATATTGCTCTCGCAGTCAAGAGTCAGAGCATGACAAATTCATGCTTTGCTCTAGCATTTTCCCCTATTTGATACAGTCCAGGGTCCCATGCCCTGGTAATAGTCCTGCCCATAGTAAAGATGGCTCTTCCCACCTCGATATATAATCAAGCCATTCCCTACAGGATTGACTTCATGTTCCTGTTATTCTAGAGTCTGTCAAGTTGACAACACCATTACGGTTATTCCAGCAACTGCTGGTTTGTTCCCATTATGTGTCTCTCTAGTGTTAGGTACATGTAGTTCTCTTACATAGGTGCCTGTGTATTCCTGCTTAATGGAGTGTTCTTGTGATGACTATGATCATTCTTCATGTTTGTAGTTAATGGTGAAGTGCTGAAGCTCTTTGGAGAGCTCTCTTTCTTTTATTGAAAAATAGATTTTTTTCATACAGTATATTCTGATTGATTTTTTCTTCTCCTGACCCTTCTGAGATCCTTCACACCTCCTTCATGTCTGTGTTTACAACATTTTGGCCTCTCTTTAGGAAAAAGCAGGGATCTGTAGAATGATAAGAGAATAAGATAAGCTGGGCATGGTGAAACGCACTTTTAATCCTAGTGCCAAGGAGGCAGATCTCTGTGAGCTCAAGTCCAGCCTGATCTACCGAGTAACTTCTAGGAAAGCCAGATCTACATGGAGAGACCCTGTCTCAAAAGACAAACAAACAAACCACCACCACCACCACCACCACCACCACCAACGACAACAACAAAAACCAAAGTAAAACACAAAAACAAACAAAAAAAAGCAGTTGGGAACAAGACAACACAGAGAGAAGAGCCAAAGGAAAAGCACAAGAAACATAAGTAGGTGCAGAGATTTGTAACCATATGTTTTTCTACCTGGCTTCTACGTTTCCTGAGATAATGACTCTGAGACCTTACTATTCTTTACAAATACCTAGGCCATAAGCTTTGACTCTGTTCCCCATGTAGCTCATAACTTAATAATCCATTGATCCTATTCTATGTGAGTCTCATGCCTGGTTACCTCTGCTTAGGTTCCATGAGTCTGTCCTCCTTTGGTTTCCCTGGGGTGGATTCCTGTGTTCTCTCTAACTTCCCAAATCTTATCCCCGCCTATGACTTCCTGTCTTTTTCTTATTGCTCAAAGACTTTTTTATTAAGAAGTGACACATCCACACAATACATAAGAGATTTTCTCTGTGGAGACACACACATGGGTCACGCAGGAATCCCATACAAATACAAAAATGGAAGCCATAATTTATACACAAAGAATTTGTAGGGAAAAGAAAGAAAGAAAAAGAGAGAAAGGAAAAGAAAGCAGGAAGGAATGAAGGAAAGAGAGAGAAAAAAGGTCTTGGTAAAAATATTATGGGAAAGGTCTTCCAAAGATGGTCCTGAGTTTGTTTTGTGTTGGCCATCTCTCTACTCCTGGGCCTGGGGCCTGCCCTTAAGAGTGGTTTAACTCTGGTGAAACTCTGTTGGAGAAAAGTAACTTGTCCTTGGTGAACCGTTATCAGTTGGAGAGAGCTTCTGAGTTAGAGATAGGGGAATGTGTCCATGTCTCCTCTCAGCTCTGGGACCTCATTTGGCTCAGACCTATGAATGACTACTGCATGCTGCCACAGTGTCTGTGAGTTCGTATGTGCACCTGACCTTCTGTGTTTAGAAGACCTTGTTCTATTGGTGGTCTTCTTCCTCTCTGGGTTCTTCTATAGGGTTCCCTGAACCTGGAAGGGTTTAGCAGGTTTTTTTAAAAAAATGTATTAAAGAGTACATGTTTGATTTCCACAAATTGCTTCTCCCTATTTTGTGATTTATCTTTGATACTGCTTATAGTACTCACAGCATAAATAATTTTTAGAGAAAATTTAACACATTGTAGACATGTACATTGTACAACACATGAATATATTAGTCAAGAAATGTTGAGGGAGATTGGTATCAATGTAAATCTTATACAATGTTTAAAATGTCTTATCTGAGCCAGTGTTGAACCTAAAGCCGGAAGGACGTAGGCAAATTTGCCCAGGGATTAAAGTGCACGGGTTGAGATTAGAGAATTGCTACTTGATAATGAACAGGGGATTGGGAACCCAAGGGTCATGTAGGGCATGCAGCAGAAGTGCGTTAGCATTCCGCGTGCCTAGTATGGGTTAGCTGATTCACCTATGCACTTGAGAGCTGCATTGGCTTGGCTGCAGTTGTCACACAGAATGAGTGTAACTGCTTTACTGTAGACGCCTGTGTTAAACAGACTATCAGATGTCTATAATTGGTGTCTATCTTGTTGAGCAACCCCGTGCACAAATAGGCTACACTTGAATGTGACTTTAAGCAGTTTAAGAGCCTGAGAATTTTCATCAGATAGCAATCAAGGGCCCGATAATCTGAGAAGTTAGGAGCTCTGCGACACTGATAGGAGAGAGGCACAACTATGAGGCCCAGAAAAGGACCTGCAGGCTTTGGTCTTAAAATCTGAGTGTAGGAAAAGGGAACTTAAAAAATATGAAAAGTTGTGGATTGCTTGGCTCTCGATTTGACTGCTTTTACCTAGAAACAAGAGAAAGGGCACTGTTCTCTCTTAATACAAAGTTATAAAGTTTCCAGAAAGGTGACTCGGGAACTGAAAAAAATGTTTGAGAAAATGTTTTTTTCCCCATGTGGAGAGGCTTTAATGAGAGAATGAGACAAGGGAGGGGGAGGGAGAGAGAGAGAGAGAGAGAGAGAGAGAGAGAGAGAGAGAGAGAGAGAGAGAGAGAGAGGAGTAGAAGAGGAGAGTAGAGGCCAACCATGAGCACAAGGAGGGAAGGGGACAGGGGAATGGGGAGAGAAGGGACAAAGAGGAAGAAGAAAGAGCGAGAAGATGTTTTATGGTATCCCTCTGGTCAGATCCTGACCTTAGGAGGATTTTGGTGGCTTGTATGGATATAAACTTCAGCTGTGAAATTTCAGCTGGTGGTCATACCTTCTCCATAGACTTCCCCAGACACGAGGGACTGGGTATATTTCTACAATACAAGAAAAGTATGGATCCAAGCAGAAGCTAAGCAGAGACTGTTCTCTTGATCCTGTCTGAGACCAGGGTTCTAGTTTGTCATTATCCTCCAGTTAGCTGTGCAGTAAACCATGGGTGCTCCTCTCTCATTGGGTGAGCTCATTCTTTTTTTTTTTTTTAAGGATTTATTTATTTATCATATATATAAGTACACTGTAGCTGTCTTCAGACACACCAGAAGAGGGCATCAGATCCCATTACAGATGGTTGTGAGTCACCATGTGATTGCTGGGAATTGAACTCAGGATCTCCGGAAGAGCAGTCAGTGCTCTTAACCACTGAGCCATCTCTCCAGCCCAAGCTCATTCTTCTTAACTGAATCCAGGGCCGTCATCCTAAGTCTCAAAGTTAACTTTTTAGTTACTATAACACGTGATGGATGAGATGGACTTCTCCAATTAACCCAGCCTTCTGTTTCCTCGTAGTTGACACTAACTGCCCTCTTGTTTTGAGCAGTTTCCTATAGACTTATTTCATAAGAATGGAGAACTGATTCACAGGGAAGAGTACCTGATTCAGTGGTTTTGGTTTCCAGCACTCACATCACAGGGCTCATGGGTGCCTCTAACAACAACCATAGTAGAGAAGCAAAACCCTCCTCTGGTCTCTGCAGTGCCTGCACACATGTGCACCTAACACTTATACAGACGTGTCCGCATAGACAGATGCATGTGTGTACATAAATAATAATCAACCTTTAAGAGCTGCATTTAAACTGCTTAAACTTATTTCATAGTGTGGTTAGAATAGGCATATATGTGTGTGCATGCAATATATATATATACATATATATATATACATACATATATATATCCCACACATACATATATGCACATAAGCATTTGCATGCACATAACTGTGGTCTGGGGTACAAACCTGAGAGAACCCTCTTTTTTGTTCAGTTTTAATTTGCACTTACTTTGTACTGTCGACATTTCCTACAGTGTCTGGGACAGTCTACAGACATGTTTTCCCCATCTGTCTTTCCACATGAAGTCTGACGTGCTTTCACCTCCTGGCCCCTCCTCTGCAGACTGTAGACTCTTTGAAACAGGAACCATACTTATTTTCATCTCAATTCTCTATCTATAATCCAACGTCTGGCAAAAAATTGGAGTTCAAACCATTGATCGTTGAATGAATCTGAACCATGAGTTTTGATTTCTCTTATTTCTGTTTTCTTGCTGTTCTGTGGGTTAAATGCTTCTCTTTCTACCTCAGAAATACTTTCGGGCACTCTAAATGATTATACCTTGTGTTCTTCGCAGCTTGGTTTATGTGATAGACTATAGCGTATTTGTGACTCTAGCTTTAAACAGAGCTGATATTTTAAGAGGAAGTTCTGTTTCCCTCATGGGTATAAAGAAATCACGAACAATGGGGTAAAACTACAATGTATGTGTGTGTGTGTTTCTATGGCTATCACTGTCTACATGCATAATAACTTGTAGCCATGCATAACGATGCGGTAAAAATAGACCAAAGGTAAAGAACATGTTAGGAGAAAAAGGAATGAAGAACAGTTCCAGAGCTTCGAGAATGAACCAAACATAAGACACAGGGGCCATGATTTTGGCTTGAAGCTCTTGGAAGGTGGGAGGAAATTGCTATGAGAGGGAAAGATGAATCAGTGCTTTAGGATGACTGTAGTTGCTCTTGGCACCAAGACGAAGCTTCTCCCAGGAGCCTTCACAAAGAGCACAGTCTGTTTTGTTGTGAAAGTCCGCAAAGCCAGTGGTGCTAGCTCTTTTAAAATCTCCCATGTTAACTGCGAGGCCCTACGAGTTTTTATGAAAGCAGTCGTCAAAGGTACCTACCTCTAGGAACCAGTTCTCTGATGGGCAGGCCTGACCCGGGCCTATGAACTGCACGTGGGTTGTGTGCCTTTTAAGCTGTCCTCCCTGTGCACTGAATTTTCAGCTGAGGCTTTGAGAATCGTTGACATTGAACTTCAGGCCAGGAGAAACTGGTCGGCAGGTAACTACAATTGCTATCTATGCATGAACACAACGGCTGTGTCAAATCCAGGGGAGTTGGAATTACGGATTTCCTCTATTTTTATTTATGTTAAAACTATGCAAAATATGGGTCTATTCGTGGCTACTCAGTATGTGTCTAGAAGCATTCGGCAACACTCCTCCCACCCTCTGGCTTTTGCTGTCTTTCTACTTCCTCAGCCATGATGTTCCTGAGTCTTGGTGGTTGTGTACCAGATCAGTTCAGCAAAATTTCCAGATAAATGGAGGAGGCGCCTTCCAGGACCCACCTTTTATTGAGGAGCTACTGAAGGTTGGTGGCTGCACGGAGAGGAAGGCTCATTCTGCTTTGAATGTGTGGTCACTGGTGCTGGATTTCCCATGCCCCTGTGGGTGACCCCATACTCATGGACACATGGGCAGCAGCAGTTGGACTTGAAGAACAGACATTTAAGAAGGAGCTATGTTGAGGAATTTTCAAGGAGTTAAAGGATGGAGATGTTCACGTTTCATTGTATATACATATAAAAATTTTCAAAGAATAAAGGACAACGTCAAAAAGGAGACTTTCTGGCAACCAAGGTCCTGAGTGCAGGCAGCATGAGGTCACTTAGAGGGAGACTTGTTCCATCAGTGTCAAGTGAAAGCTGAGATGATCATCTTTTTAAATAGGGTGTTTCGAATTGCCTGGCAAAGGCATTTGCCTAAAGAAACTGGTTAGGTTACCCTTCTTGTCTCCAATGAGAGGATGGGAAAGCTAAGCAGTGAGACCATGATGATACACAGAAAATGGGATAGACTGAGGTTCTCAAATGGGTGATCTTCCCCAGGGACTTTAAATAGGTGTTCAGGTAGGTGCGCACAGCTACTTAGCAACAGGCTTTTAGACCACGGTTCCCCCGATCTAAGCCATGCATAGACTCATTTCTCAGATGCCCATTCACAGTCAGTCTTCCCCTCAATTAGCAAAGCAAGGCATCTCTCATCCCTCCCAAATCCCACCACTGTGCATTGTGCAGGGATCTAGAAAGGCTTTGAATACTAAACAGAACAGCTGCGTGAAATATTTCTTTGCAGACAAACACAGTAATATAGGCAATAAAATGCTCTCAATGTAAACACCATAAAATATGCCACATTGGGGTGAAATTCTTTGGAGAAGCAGGCTAGATGTGAGTTTACAAATTTCCCCACCAAAGAAGAAAAGCATGATCTTCATACGGAATTTTTAAAATGTAATCTGCAGTATCAATTACTTTAAAAACATTTTCTTATTACATTTATTTATTTTGTGCATGCATGCATGCATGCATACGTTCTTATGCATTTGGGCGTGTACATTCCATCATGGCCTGGGTGTGGAAGGCAGAGGACATCTTGGGAACGTTGGTTCTTTCCTTCTACAATGTATATCCTGAGGGTTGAACTCAGGTCATCTGGCTTGGTGGCAAGATCCTCTACCCACGGAGCCATCTCTCTGGCCCAACCATTTAGTTTTAAAATTTACTACTTACTTATATAAAAACTATCATCTTTGTCATCACATATGTGATGATATGTTCTAAAATTCTTGACACTATAACACAAAGTTTCAGGAGAAAATATATAGGCAACTGTTTGGTTTTTAATCTTTAATCTTTGGATCAGATGTGAGCAAATGTGTTTGCATAACTAATCTATCCTATATTATTCAGAAAAAAAAGTCAGTCATGTTGCCCTGATACTTGCTTTACTTAAAATGGAAAACATTAAAGATAGGTCAGGTCTTTTAAGAAGGAGAACATAGACTAAGAATATATCAATGTGACACGTACCTCCTCTTTCTGATTCACTGGTGTCCTATGGCTGGTTCACTGTAGTTGCCTCCCAACTCTGAGCTTGGCATGAAAGCCCAGTTACCTAGTTAAGGGAGAAGTCACCTCCTAGAGCTCACTCCTTGCTGCCTGCCTGCACCTCTGCACACTCACATCGTTGTACTGCTTTTCCCTCTGAGCAAACTTTGCTTTTCTTTTTGGTTGACCATTTTGGGAAGACTTCCCTGTCCATGATGTTCAAACTGCACAACTCCAACACCTTGTGCTAACACAGTCCCTCCCTCCCCCACAGTGTCCTGTGTACCATGTCCTTTGTCTTGAAGTGTGTGGTTGTGTTTCTTCACGCATCTTTATCACGTCCGTCTTCATCAATAGGGATCAGGGATTTTATACACAGTGTTCCCTGCTAGGCATTCCTTAGAACTGGGAACATTTCCTGAAACAGTATAGATACGTAGTACATGAATAGACCTATGTTTTGCAGAGTTTTTATGTCAAATTCAATAATATAAGTACATTTTATTAAAAAGATAGATAGCAGAGTAGTAGATCCCCATAGACACTCTCCCAAACACCCAGTTATTAGGTAATGCCGCATTCAATTTGAGTTTAAAATTGTCTCCCTTTAACCTTATTTCCTCATTCCCTTGATATTAATTTTAATTTTCACTAATTTTATTTTTCCTGTTTATCTTGTTTGATGTTTGTTAGTTTGAAAATTATTCTCTTGATTTTCGATCGGAGAACCTGTATATCTTAGACTGCCTCAAGTCTGTCTTAGAATGAATGGCAGTTGGCACAGTCACGTGAGTGTTGGGCCCCTGCTGGAGGCAAGCCCAGAGGGACAGGGTGCTCAGGGTACTTGGAACCACCTCTGCAGACCCCTGTCTGCCCATCTCACCCTTGGAATACAAGCTTCCCAGAATAAGAAATGGCAGTTTTAAGAACCACAAGATGTTTGGAGAGACACACTAGCAGGAAAAACAGAGTGTGAGCCCCCAAAGCTTAACGGGTAGAGGTTGCTGATTATTCTGTTACTTATTTCTTTTTCAGAGTAGAGCTGAAGTAAACTTACACTAATGATCAAACTTCATTTTTATGCTAATAAGAATAATTTGGCCATATACTTATGATACTGCCATTCATATACCAGTAACTTTTTACTATTTTATCTTTTTTCTTTGACCTAGCATATTGTTTTGAAAACCCATTTATTGAGTTATGGATGACCTACTAATGTATACAATTTGATGAGTTTGGAGAAAAATAATCATGAAACCATCATTGCAATCTATGCCAACTAGTCATATCTC
The DNA here is from genome assembly GCF_011064425.1 of Rattus rattus. Taxonomy (NCBI): domain Eukaryota; kingdom Metazoa; phylum Chordata; class Mammalia; order Rodentia; family Muridae; genus Rattus; species Rattus rattus. The sequence continues at coordinate 168,267,498 of NC_046154.1, read as the reverse complement.
CCAAGATTGCCTTTGTGTTTGTATGTGTGTATGTGTGTGTATGTATATGTATGTGTGCATGGTTTAATACCATCTAATATATATCTACATTTTAACTAATATTTAAGCATATGATACTATATTTTTTCTACCAAATGATGGATTTTTAGGGCTTATTTACCTGAAACTTTTTCTCCTTTGTTGGCAGCACTGATGATCCGCAGAGGGAATATGAAGGGAGAGTTTATGTGACGATGTGCTACCTCTCTCTCTACTGTGTGCAGTTAAACTTTATTGTTAAGTTAGGAATTTATAGCAGAGGTGTGTGTATGCTTAGATGGTGGTTGCTGGGGATGAATGTTCATTTCTGGTAGCGTTGGGGGTAGCTGTTGTTGGTCATTGCTGGTCCTGTTTAGAGGGTTATTATTGGTGGGTATTCATTCCTTACAGTGTTGGTGTGGTCTCTGATGGTGTTGACCACTGTTGATGCTAGTGGTGTTGAGGTTGTTGGTGTTGGCATCATTAGCACTGCAATGCTGGTAAAGAAGGGGGGAGGGGTTAAAACAGTGTAAAGCTTTCTTCTCACCAGTCCATAGTAAGATCTACTCTGCTGGGGTTGGGGATTTGGCTCAGTGGTAGAGCGCTTGCCTAACAAGTGCAAGGCCCTGGGTTCAGTCCCCAGCTCTGGGGAAGAAAAAAAAAAAAAGAATCAAGATCTACTCTGCTATGCATATTAATCTAAGGTAGCTATTGCTTTTATTAAGTAAGCCTTTCCCGAAATCCTTAGGTTTCCAAGACACTCTGCAAATCAGAATGTTAAAACCACAGATCTATTTATGGTCCTTCAGACTCACTCTAGGTTTCCGCAAGCTGACTTGTTTATACTTCTGATGGCTGTTTATGCATGCACTCTCCTTTGTAAAGCACCTTCCCTATAATGCATATAGATTCTCTGTCTCTGCTAAATAAGGCATCATCAGCGTAATGTCTTATTACCATCCCAAATCCCCCACCCCCAAAGACCATGCTTCTGTTTCCCATTGAACCTGACTGCTGTCTTAACATCTTGACACTATGTCGCATTTTTCCAGGATACTTTATGCACAGCTTCATTGTGTCCCTGTAAGAGTTATGGGAGGTAGACAAAGGGTATTGCTATCTTTATATATCATTTGAAATTTTATGAATAAAAATATAGAGATATAAGTGGGATGAGTTACTCAAGGTCAAGCTAGCTCAAACAGGATTAGAGCTAAAGATGCTGATTCGCTAACCCTCCATGCACTTATCAGCACTATCCTTGTTTGTTTTAGACCCAAGGACCCCACCTCATTCTCCCTCTCAGACAGCAGCCTCCTCATATTTAATTTAGCTCCTGGCTTGGATCATTATGTCCTTGATCCAGCGCTTCTTCAACCTCAAATGTCAGGGCAGCTTCTATGTATAACCTGCCTCTCTGTTCTTCTCACTACATGACTGTACATTAGCATAATCCTAGCAGAATGCATTTGTATATTCTGATTACCAAATAGGAAAGTCTATAGTTCAAGAAAAAGAAAGGATGTGTTCTGCATTTGCCAAGATGCTTTTGATGGGTGCCTAGAGAAGAGATCCTTTAGAAAACCCACACCACTTACCCTATTCCAGGGTAATAAGAGAAAGACAGACCTTTTGAAAATGAGGTTGCTTGCCATATAACTTACCTATTCCAAGTTAGGAATCAGTGACTTTTAGGACATTTATCACACTGTGCAGTCATTACAAATTAATTTTAGACCATTTTTATCAATAATATTTGCCAATAATATTTGCCAATTCTATTGCACTTACATCCCTGTCATTTCTTTCTTTCTTTCCTTCTTTCTTTCTTTCTTTCTTTCTTTCTTTCTTTCTTTCTTTCTTTCTTTCTTTCTTTCTTTCTTTCTATTTAAAACTCTGTGAGTTCCAAGGGCAGACTACATAAAGGCCAGCAAAAATAGAGGTAACCAAGAAGGACAAACCCAGAATGTATTCCTTCATCAAAACAAGGATCCTAACATCTTCCATTTTATTCAAACGAGCGAGCGACATCCTGGCATTCTCTGACTCCTCCTATATTTTACTTATATAAATATAACATGATGTTAAAATGAGATTCTAGCTCAGTTTTAGCTGATATCTCAGAGATCAGAAATAGTATGATAATTTCCCTTACATCAGTCAATTATTCAGAATACGGTTAGAGCTTTGCCAAAACCAGGCACTATCTGTCTGTCTGTCCTGTGTCTAAAGTTGAAGCATTGAGTGTTTAAAGCAGGGCGCTCAGCTGTCACTTCAAACCAAGTGAGAAAAGGCCATATTGAACTTGGCATGTACTGCTGGTTAGAATCAGGGGATGTGAGGTTCTGAAAACTCATAGTCTCTCTTCTCGTAATTGGGAGGAATTGGTTTCAGAACCCTCAAACAATAAAATTAGAGGATGCTCAAGTCTTATACAGACGGAAAAGTAGTAACATATAATCTATGCACAATCTCCTATTTGTTTTAAAGCTATATCTAGATCACTTATAAGACCAAAATGTAAAATAATTGACCCATGAATCATGGTATGGTTTGAAGAAAAAGGTCTATACATACACAACTTTAAAAAATACTTTGGTCAGTGGTGGTGCATGCCTTTGATCCTAATACTCTGGATGCAGAGGCAGGCAGATCATTGTGTGTTCGAGTCTAGCCTTATCTACCAATTGGGTTCATGGACAGGCAGGGATACACAGAGAAACCATGTCTCAAAAAAAAAAAAACCCAGAAAACCAAAACACAACAAACAACAACAACAGCAACAAAGCTTTGAACGAATCCACAGACTTGGAAATTGCTGACACTGGGAACAGAGTGTGATTCAAACTTAAAAACATGAGAGGAGCAGTGAGATCACTACAAGCAGGTGTAGGAGATGGTGTTGGGTTTTCTAAAGGATCTGGTGGATGCTTTAGGGTCACCATAAAAGGAGAATGTGTCCACCATACTTCAGAGATCCATTTGCATGCCTGGCAGGGCTAGAGTGGAAAGAAAGTGTATGGGAATTAATTCCATAATTATTCTGGATAAACTTTACAGAAAATTTATAAGAAGCAGCTCACCTGCAGCCTCCCTACCGTGGGCACATTACTGTCGGATTCTGAAATTCTGAATTTTTTCCTCCGTGACCCTCTTTTTAAGCATTTGATGACAACTTTCAGTATTTTATGGCCACCGTTGGTTGTGTACCACAGCCACTGCTTTCGTGACTCATGAGACTTGCACTGTAAAATATTTTTGCTTTTTGACATTGTTTGATGAATACGTTTTAGTATATTATGTATATATGTATGCATAAAAATATAATTTGTGGTTTAACTAAGGACCTGCAGTTGTCATTAACAAGGTACCATGAGCATTAGCATACAGCCTTCCATACCTCACAGACCTACAGTATTTCATTAGCTTTACAATAATTTAATTGTTATTTAGATTATAAATTTTGATGAAGATTCTTAAGACTGTCTTCATCTGTACAATTTGAATATACAATTATGCGGTTTAAATGATCACTGATGAGTCTGGCTTTTCAAGACTATAATCTGCTTCTCTAGTTTTTAAATAAGAACGTTCAAGCACTGTCATTTAAATCTAAGACTTTTATTTAACAGATAGCATCGTGTGTGTGTGTGTGTGTGTGTGTGTGTGTGTGTGTGTGTGTGTGTGTGTGTGTGTGAATGCATGTGTACCTTTTCCTGCAACCATAGAAGGTTTGAAGTAAAAAAATCATGTGTTTACCTCTGGAAAACTGTGGACAAACTGAAAAATTTAGCATCATTAAATAATAAATAATACTGCAGCAAGCAATAAAAATCTGTTGCATATGCAGGCATCTTTTCTGCAGTATCTTCTTGGAGGACATTGTCGTGGCAAATAAAGAGAAAAGTTTGATAATGTGTTGAAGACAGGGAAACAATTTTAAAGTCCTGTTTAAGCAAAATCTCAATCCTTCTTTCCGTGTTCCCAAAGCACTTAAAGTATATACTATAATTACTAAACACATGTCAATATGTTTCTTTATTGATTTATTTTTAAATGCTTGTGAACACCTGCTGTATGCCAGATAAGGTCTTACTTGGTGGGCACACAGTCATGGTTATGTTCGGGCTCATCCCTGTGGAAATCGCAGTGCATAGATGTATCAAGCCAACAGCATTGCCAAATGTATAGAAGTCTAAACGGTGGTCATTACTCTGAATAATGAAGCAGAAGGCGTGAGAAAAGAATGCATGGGGAACGTTCTCTGGGAATCCCTCAGCCAGCATCACATGAAAGTCTGGAAAGTGAGTAGGTGTTCCTCATGTCAGTGTACGATAGTATTTCAGATGGAAGGAGCCGTGTGTGTGTGTGTGTGTGTGTGTGTGTGTGTGTGTGTGTGTGTATGTACAAAAGTTCTGTTGTGGGAAGTGGTATGAGAGGACAAGGTGAGGCGTGGGCATGGGCCATTTACTTTGGAGATTGTAGGAATGCCTCTGTCTACAACTGAAGTCTAGAGAGCAAATATAAGTAGGAGAGGGGCCTGCAAAGTTGGAAGTGAATGGAACCCTGAGAGCACCACTATCAGGCCTGACAGGATGCACTCTCTGGTGCAATAGTGGCACGAGCATCATGGGAGTAACCAACTACCTTCTGACTGGGTTTGAATCTGGTTCTCTACGTGACATCATTGTCAAGCTAAGAACTTGTGGCTATACAGGTCATAGGACCATGGAAGAACCTGCTATTACTGTTGCTAAATGGATGCTGTATTAAATTGATTCCTAATGACTTATCATTACAGCCATAAATAACTGTATCTCAACCCTCATCAAAGGAACTTCTATGTTCAGTAAACAGTAGCTAACACAGTGGTTCACAACTGGCTAAGGTACCAAGAGAATGCTTGGCCCTAAAGGGGACCCTCTCATATCAACACTCCTTCTTCAGCTGGTGTTTCACGAGACCCCACCCACCCTAATCCTACTCCAGATATTCTTTAGCAGTGGTTTTGGTGAGTGTGACCCAGCCTTTTCAAGTGCTTCCAAAGGACTCAACTTACTTTCTATAGGACAACCAACTGTGCTTCAACCCAACCTTTCATTGGTTCACATAGCATTTAATTAAAACCCCCATCATCACAGGAAGTAAAAATGGGAGAAAAAGTTTGGGGAATAAACATGACTAACTCTTTAAAATGGTACAATTTTAAGAAGGGGACAGAAATGAGTTAGCGAACACAAGTTTTCATGAGCTGCACACCTGACTCCTTACGTTTTGCAAGGGGAATGGAGACTGCAGGTTAAGTTGAAGTTAGTTAAGAAAGCAACTTCTGTTTTGAATGTGAGCAGGCTTCAGACTCCTTTTATCCATTGCATCAGACAGTTATAATTCTGCTTAGACAATAGCTCCTGGCATTAAAAGAGAGTAGCAGTACTCTGACATCCACTTTGAGCAGGGTATAGTTTTCTGTTTAATTGGTAAGATTGGGAAGGAGATCTTTTCCCCCCTGTGCTATATTCACACTTAATGTCGTGCTGTGTGTCATTGCTTCTCCAGCACTTGAGACCTTACTTTTCTTCTCGAGTATCTTTTTGTATTGCTTCTCAGGGGTCTCTTTCTCACTGGCTACCTGCATCTTAATGCACATTTTAACTTTTCTTCCCTTGGGCACAAGGACTCCCACATTTGACCTCAGAACTACCATGTGATGATGCTACTCTACAATTAGTTTGGCAACGCTAAGCTAGCACCCTGTCTTGGGCGTGTCTGTGTTCGAGCATTAGTTACTTTATAGTTTAGACCATTTGGTTTTGTTCTCAGAGAGGCCAAACTCTATGTTCATGACTTTGAGTAAGTACTGAGACTCTCTGGATCCAGCTTTCAAACCTTCTCACTGAGTGGTGGCTATGCCTCTCAGAGACATTTGGTGCTATCTGGAGACAATAGATTACCACAATCTGAGGGGTATTTCTAGTATTTAGTGGACAGAGGCGAAGATTCTACAATTAGGTCCCAACTGCAAAAGTAGTCCATCTAAAATCTCAATAGTACTCACCCAGAGTCCCTCCACTGGGCTTTCTGGACACTCCATATGCATATTTCATTCACAAATATAGGTTGACCATGATGAGAATGTTAGGTGAATTCAACAGCCAAGTAGATCTTTAAACAACATCATAGTGAATTTCCAATGAATTAAGTAATCTGAGCAGGGGAGAATGATTTTAACCAAAACTGACTGTTCTACACTCCATCTGAGCCAGCATCCCCAAACATCAATTAAATAGAATCTGTCAAAAACACAGACTAGATTAGAATGTTTATTATTTAAGTAGTGTGACAGTTTCCCAGTACTTGTAGAGGGGGGAGGTGTGGCTATTTAATGATGGAGATCTTAAATGCTACAATTTAGCTGAAAACTATATTTAAGCAAATAGTAACCAGCAGATTTCTCTCTCTCTCTCTCTCTCTCTCTCTCTCTCTCTCTCTCTCTCTCTCTCAGTTTAAAGTAAGACATGTCAGTGATATAAAATTGATCTCTCAGTATGCTGAACTTTACAGTCTCAGATAAATTCAAATGAGCATCAGAGCTGACAGAATTCTATATTATCTTGAAAGAAATGTATTTGGTTTTGAAACCCAGGGTGGTGGCTGATGTTGTGGCTTACCTACACATATTTTTGTGCAATGAAATCTGACACAAACCCAAGAGCAGGTTTCAAAACCATATTTTGAGTTGCATGGATCCAAACCATATTTTGCTAAGTGTGAGTTTTTAATCTCTGTCTAAAATGTTTTCTACAGAGAGTGAAATTATGCACAAGGTTAAGAGGCAGCAGAGGGAGAAAAAGGTGGGTTCTCTTCTTGTCTACTTTCTGCCACCCCTCTCTGCCCTGCCTTCTTTGCCTCCCTGAATAGTGGGATCTTCAGGAATGGTGCCCAAATTAGAGGCCAAATCAGTCATTAGATGGCCAGCAGCTATCTTGCTCCAATCCCTGGTGCCTAGCATTGATGGTTGTCCCTAGCATTCACAGAATGTAAATCACATTCCTGGCACTGACATTTGGCCCCTTCTCTGCAAGCAGCCCTGGCTTTCCCTATTTGCACTCCACCTCCCCTGGCTTCCAATATACTTCTTATGTTTTATTGGATATATTTCTTTATTTACATTTCAAATGTTATCCCCTTTCCTGGTTTCCTGTCCATAAACCCCCTATTCCCTTCCCCTCCCCCATAAGGGTGTTCCCCCCATCCACCCCTTCTTACCGTCCCCCGACATTCCCCTGCACTGGGGTCCAGCCTTGACAGGATCAAGGACTTCCTCTTCCACTGGTGCCCCAACAAGGCTATCCTCTGCTACATATGTAGTTGGAGTGGAGGGTCAGTCCATGTATAGTCTCTTTCGGTAGTGGTTTAGTCTCTGGAAGCTCTGGTTGGTTGATTTGTTGTTCTTATGGGGTTGCAAGCCCCTTCAGGTCTTTCAATCCTTTCTCTAATTCCTCCAACGTGGGTTTGTTGCTGCTCTTCTGTTCCTCTTTTCCAGCTCCTTTTGATATGTACCACCTGATTTATCCTTCAATCTATGAAGATGTTACTCTTTTAAAAAATGTTTTTTTTATTTTGTGATGTGGTGCTGATTGATGGTGGTGGTGGTGGTGGTGGTGGTCGTAGTGTGTGGCGTGTGTGTGTGTGTGGTGTGTGTGTGTGTGTGTGTGTGTGTGTGGTGTGGTGTGTGTGTGTGGTGTGTGTGTGTGTGTGTGTGTGTGTGTGTGTGTGTGTGTGTGGTGTGTGTGTGTGTGTGTGTGTGTGTGTGTGTGTGTGTGGTGTGTGGTGTGTGTGTGTGTGGTGTGTGTGTGTGTGTGGTGTGTGTGTGTGTGTGGTGTGTGTGTGTGGTGTGTGTGTGTGGTGTGTGTGTGTGTGTGGTGTGGTGTGTGTGTGTGTGGTGTGTGTGTGGTGTGTGTGTGTGTGTGTGTGTGTGTGGTGTGTGTGTGTGTGTGTGTGTGGTGTGTGTGTGTGTGTGTGTGTGTGGTGTGTGTGTGTGTGTGTGTGGTGTGTGTGTGTGTGTGTGTGGTGTGTGTGTGTGTGTGTGTGTGTGTGTGTGTGTGTGTGTGTGTGTGTGGTGTGTGTGTGGTGTGTGTGTGTGTGTGTGTGTGTGGTGTGGTGTGTGTGTGTGTGTGTGTGTGTGTGTGTGTGTGTGCACATGTGGAACTTGACAACTTTCAGTGTTCACTTTCTGTCTTGTTTCGTCATTTCCTCTTCTGGACCCCATACTCCAGGCTAGCTGACCCATAAGTTCAGACAACTTCATGTCTCTGAGTCCTCTTTCACCACAGGAGTACTGAGATTGCTTTTTATGTTGTTTTCAGGGAATCTGAACTCAGGTCATCGGGCTTACACAACAAATGCCCACTGAGCTTTTTCTCTGGACTCTCTTCATTTGTATTACCAAAGAGACTCTTCTCAAAGAGCTCATTGATAACCCCCCTGTTATGTTTGCCGTTCATGAAGAAAATAGACTTCAAGGCAAATGTCCCTCCTCTTCCGTTCCCTGGATGTTATGTCAAGAAACATATGTTGTTATGTAAAGAAAATTTACAGAGCAGCAACAGCGGATGCTTAAAGAACATTCATTTTACTCTGTGCTGAAACAGATTTGTGGCATTACTGTCTCAAGAAAACCCAAACACACGTCTCATAATTGAGAAAAAGTTGAGTCAGTAAGTGTATCTCTAACTCACCATGTTAAAAGAACTCGAGTGCTGTAGAACCATCAGCAGTAGTTTGCCATGCTTTCTCTGTTACCCTGTTAGTATTTCCTCCCTCAAATTGAAGTGGTCCATAGGCAAAATGTTAGCCAGAAGTTCAGACTCTGACCTGCTTCCTCTATGGGTATTAACAGCAAAAATGTCTTCCAAAGGATGTTGGTCTGCAATGTAGGGTTATGACATCGATTTCTTTTCATGTTTGTGAGGAAAGTGATAGAGGAATAGGTAGTTCTGAGCCTTCTTTAATTTGGATCCTGATTAATCTTATTACTGCTGAAAACCCCAGAGATTGATGTCACACTCGTGGGACATTGTGCGTGCATGTGCCTTTTTTGTTTCTCAGTCAGAGGATCTGCAGTTCTGCAGCTGTTTTACCTAGTTTGGCCCTTCCATGGCCATTCCACTTTTGAATAAAAGTGCAGGTGGCTGTCAGAACTGAAGGGACGTTACTGCTCTGATTGGCTCCTAAATTCATTTGTGGATGCCCTGGAGGTAATTGTCAACTGCTTTATTTATAGAAATGGTTTGTGCAGTGTAGTCATGTCTAGTGAGTTGCCATATGGTCCCTTAATATGCCATCAAATGGGTAATCAAAGCTTAGAAACAAATTTTCAGGAACTAATAAAACAACTGTGATGTATAGAATGAGCTTCATTTGCGACAATAAATGTTGGTGGCTGGAGCATTGGGAGAAGCTTTTGCTTTCTCTCGGCTGTTTTGTAGATGAAAGTTTCTAACCATGTTCAGTACACACAGTGCTTACATTTTTGAAACTGTAAAAGCTACCCATGCTTATTGTTAAAAATATCAGCACGGCATAGAAGAATAGAAGGGAGATGTCCCAGTTTGCCTTCCTGACCCCCAATGCCATTCTTGGGGAGATCACACAGAGGAAAGAGTAGAAGTGGAACCAGCAGCACATGTATGAGGTTTAAAAATATAGAATTGTGTCACAATATATATGGTGATTTAATTTCTTTTTCCAATGGATTTGTCCTACAATGTGTCCTAGGACTATCTAGGAAGGATATAGGACTGCCTCACTGTTTCCAGCAACGTTGTAGCTGTACTGTAGTTTATGTGAGCCTTCTATTGTGAAAACAAGGTTGTCTCAATTGTTTCACAGATATGGGCGGTGACCATGCACAGCTGTGTACCTTTGCAGGTAGGAGTTAGATTGGTCACTATTAATACATACAAATGGAATTGGTTAGTCAACACGCATGTGCTGAATTTTGATGAGATCCCTATGACACTGACATGTCCATCATCACTGAATGAACTGTTCATCTCTCTTTACCTTCCTCAGGGCCCTGAGTTCTTCTTGATGGGAAAACACTTTGTGTGTTAGTTAGTGTTTTGTTGCATCAACCCTACCCACACTCACCCAATAAGATCCTGTCTTAACCTATGGGTACGATGAAACAGTAGAAAACACATATCACGAAAAAACTCCAAAGATGTGAATCTTTTGAATGCCTAAACAAAACCAAAGCAAATATTTTTGCTGCATTCCAAGGCTTCTGCTTTCTGTTGTGCTGAGCCACAACGCCGTCCAGATCGGATTAAAAGAGAATTCAGTCAGTCTGGATGTCTAGTCGGCAGTAACAGCTCTGTTTTCCTTCTTGTCTCAAAGTCCCAACCCAAGTCTTATATCTTACTACTTCAGTTGGAGAAAGTCCACACCTAGCAGTGCGCACATGACAGAAAGTGTCTTGATACTTCGCAAGAGCCCTCCTATGGGTGTGTATGCACGCACATGCACACACACACACAAATACACATGCGGGCATACCATACATAATGCATCTGCACAAACATGTATGTATATACATGCACATATACAAACACATGAACATATGCACACATGTACATGCACATTCATACACATGTACACATCTATATATATACACACATGTATCCATGTGATCACATGTGCACACACACACACACACACCAAGACAGAGCATGCATGAAGTATCTCTAATGCAGTAGTAAAAAAAAACAATAGGTAGGAGAGGGGAGTGAGGAAAGAAAAAACATCACTCCAGCTACTGGAAAGAGGAACAACCCTGAACCTTAAATTTAATCAGCCATAATTTATAGCTCGATAGGCCAGGTCCAGGTGAAGAAGGATCAGGTGGGAAAAGAAACTTGAACTCCCATCAGGGCTTGACTAAGTGCTTCAGATGCTCCTCTCTTACCCATTCTCTCTGTGGTTTGTTTAAACTTCCTTTCCTCAAGTTGCAGCATTTGCTCTGTCTCTACCTTTGCAGATCTTGTCATTCACTACATCCTGCTTTGCTCTGTATTTTTATTTTCTTCTCTTTTTGTACCAACAACATTATCATGAACAGGATTCAATTCTATTTTCCCCATTCAAATATTATTTCTTTTTAAATCATTGGTAGCTCACAATACCATAGAGACTGCACGGTGATCCTGTTACCTGTCATCCTGTCATCTGTGTTACCTGATTATCATTCTGAAAATGTTTTTTCAAAAGCATATAAATATAAATTTTTACTATTTACCACATTAGTAGATTTCCAGTTGAATAATTTGTTTTATAGTTTAAGTTAATTTATATATGTGGCAAATTTTATCATAAGCCAGGCTTGAATTCTCTAACAAAAGCAGGAGGTCATCTATAATTAGGTTGCCAAAAGAAATAAATGGATTAATTTATTTCCCATGAAGATGAAAGGCAATTGATCTTGGCATTTAAACACCAAAATGTCTGCTCCTTTCCCATACCCCCATTTTGCCTTTGGTCTGTGTTTATAAAATGGTTGGGGCACATTCTATGATTTTTCCTTTTGTGTATCCGATGGAACTATGGGAACATGGAAAAGACTTTATGGTATCTTCCTAAGCCAGAAACACAGGTCACAAAGTGTTTTCAAAAAATTCTAAGTGAAACCATTTTAAAGCTAGTTCATTTCTCCTAAGTCAATAAATTTTATTTTTGCATACATTTTCTTTTACTTTTGCCACCCATTAGCTACACGGGATGGAACTGCAGTTTCCAAGGAATTTTTAGATCTAAAAGCTGAAGTTGTCCTGTAGTTCCAAATGGCTCCACAGGTAGCCATTGTAGCAAAGTCTTTTTGCAGAATGAGCTATTGTACATGCACAGTGTGCATTTGATGAACTGGTAAGCAGTTACAGCTTACATAAACATGTACTGTAGTAGGACATTTTGCATATAGAACAGTAATTGGATTTTTCAAACAGTAGCCTACTAGTAGACAATAGGAATAAAAATGTTATAAATTTAGTCATGAGAAGTACCATTGAAAGATGGTTTCTTTTAATATTCTTCAATATTTTTTTCCGAGTGCCAGTAGGCAGAGAGTTGAAAAATAACATCATAATAAAAGGTATATGAAATTATTTTCAACTTATTCTTCACACTGGGATTTTGTTTTTATCGTACCTGGAGTCTTACGCATGCTATACCAGTGGTTGACTAATTTCATACATCCCGTTTGGGTACTTTCCATTTTTATTTTTTTAATTGTTATTTTATATGTATATGTGTTTTGCTCATATATATGTTTGTGCACCACATGCATGCCTGGTGCTTGAGAAGGCCAGAAGAAGGCATCAGATCCCAGAGACTAAGATTATAGATGGTTGTGGACTGTGATGTGGATGCTAGGGGTAGAACATGAATCCTCAGGAAGAGCAGCATTAAGGACTGGGTCGCCGGGCACACATGGGAGCTTTTGAGGCTCTGGAATGAGAGTGTACTATGAAGAGGACTTGTCCAAATTTCAAGCTCCTCATTAGTATTTCTATATATCTATCTCTATCATCTATCTCTATCATCTATCTCTATCATCTATATCTATATCTATATCTATATCTATATCTATATCTATATCTATATCTATATCTATATCTATATCTATATCTATATCTATATCTATATCGAGAGAGAGAGAGAGAGAGAGAGAGAGAGAGAGAGAGACCCTGTCCTGCAATATAAGATTCCAACAGTCATTGCACAAATGAAGTAACAAATGAATAAGGCTTATTAAAAATTACTTCCCATGGCTGTCAATATTTTCACTTTGAGAGGATCACCTAGGAGATCAGATTTTCCTCGAGTCTGTGAAGAATTCTGTGGATTGGATTAGCCTCTGGGCACGGCTGGGGAATAACATTTTGGTCAGATGGGAGGCTGAGAGAGGAAGGCTCACCTTTCCTGTGGGTACTATCATTTTGTGGGCTGGAGGCTGGGACTGGATAAAAGCAGAAAGCAAGCTGAGCGCAAGCATTCGCCACGCTTCCTCCTTACTGTGAACATGGTGTAACTGGCTGTATTAAGCTTCAGCTGCCATATTCTCCTTACCATGATGCACTGTGCCCTTGAACTCCATATAGACCTTTGCTCTTGTGTGCTGCTTTTCCCACAGCAGTGGCCTAGTAACTAATAAACTCATCAACTCCAAGGTTCTTCAACTTTGTTAGAGATTTGAACAAGTAACAGTAGAAAAGGACGACCAAACCAGTATCACAAATTTTATACAAAATTCTAACCAAATATTCTATTTCGTTTACATTTGTATGTTTGTGGATTTTTCCTAAATATGTTTTCTTCAAGTGGGCACGCAATGACTTCTGGACTTGAACATGGTAGCATATTAGCTGGTATTCTGCAGAAATGAAATTCTGGATAATGCCAACTTGTCACAGATGGGGATAAATTATTCTAAACATTCAAATGTTACATAAAGCAACATTGGCAGCTACTGGGGAAGATCTTATCAATGAAGTAACCAGAGCTCTGAATGTTTTCTTCACAGAGGAAATCACTTCATGGACCAGAAAACTAAGTTGTCATAGAAACTCCCATGCATATAATTTGTTTTGGATGGAATACTGACAGATTAAATATTCATGGAGAAAGAAAGCAATTTTTTTTATTTGTGCATTCTTTTATTTTAAAATGTGTTTGTTGATATATACCTTTAAAAGGACTTAGGGAGGAATGTGCATTTGTATGTGTGGCTAGGTGTGTGTGTGTGTGTGTGTGTGTGTGTGTGTGTGTGTGTGTGTGTGTTTACATGTGAATGCAAGATGACTGATCATCTACGTTGTTTTTTGAGACAAAGCCTCCCGTTGGCCTGTAGTTTACCAACTAGGCTAAGAAAGCTGACCAGTAAATCCTAGGAACTGCCTGTCTCTATCTCCAAACCATGCCTGGCTTTTTACATAGGTTCTGGTGATCAAACTCAAGCAAGGTACATACTTGTCTCCTCAGCCCTCAAAAGGACTTTTAATGTCACAAGAAAAGTATCCTTTTGCTCACTATCTGTATATTTCTGTTGAAAACCTTTATGAGTCAAATCCGGTTTTTACAAAATGTTGTGTTTTCATATGATCTTTTTCTCACCATAAGTTATCTCTTTTCTTTGTATTACCAAATTCACTGGTGTCATTTGCAGATACAGGATGGAATTTGTTTCAACTGTGTATTCTACATAGCCTCTAAAGAAAACAATGCTCAGTTTGGCCATCTAGTTATTATTATTATTATTATTATTATTATTATTATTATTATTATTATCTGGCAAACCCATGCTTATTGAAGACTACCTGTGGTCCTGACTATGCCAGAATCTTGATTGATTTGATTTAATTTGGTTCTTTAACTACTGTGAAATATACATTTCCCCCACTTATTGATGTGTAATTTAAAAGAAGTAATAAATGACACTCAGAATTCCCTAATGGCATCAGGCTACCCTACATCATCCAGATAACCAGTCACACATAGCTCAAGAACTGAATAGCTCTGTCGTGATAGATAAAACAGAAGAACTCAGTTCTAAGAAGAGCTGGGGAGTGTCCTGGCCTCACCTGTGAGGGTCTCAGCTAGAGAATTAAGCCTTGAGTAGAGCTTCAGCAACCAGCACCTCACCTTTTGTGAAAAATTGGAACACTTAATTGTGGGCATTGATTTATTACCATATACTTAATAGTAATTTCATTTAGCGAACAGCTTTAGACATACCTGCATTTGTTTATAGTTCCTTGAAATGACGGGTGTGACTCTCAAGTCCTTATTTTCATAGGATGCCTGGACATTTCAAATATGGTCCTGATATATTCACTTACTATTTTTGTTATTATTCTTAAAATTGCAGAAAACAATTAAATCACACAATTATTATAGTAGCTGTTATCAAAGCCTGGGGGCAAGCATCAGCAAAGAATTTGGACTAATCAGTATGGATCTAAGCATTTGTAGCTTAGCCAAGCTCTGGTGATGGGCGGGTTAGGTACTCCATCCTCAGCTCGGTCATGTTTATAATGGGCATAGCTTAGCCTGGCAATTTGTATAACAAAATACTGTGTAGCAAAGTAAAAATCTGAATCGGAATATGAAAAACAGCTAGAGAGACAGCCGTGTAGGAATATATATAGGCATATTTTCTAAAATGTGTGTTTAAAGTCAGAAGTATAAATATCTTTGAAAGTGTAATTGAGAAAGAAAAATACAAGGAAAATGGTGTTTACCCGCAGAAAGATCACAGCACTCATTCATTCGCTATAATAATGTTTTGATAGATACAGCTTATGCAATGTCTACAGAAACCCAGAAGCAGCCATTTGCATTGATGTATGGAACTCAACTAATCTTATTCATGGGTATCTCTGTTCTGTTTGTACTTGGCAGCCACTGTGCTGGGCGCTGTCCACGGTACCGAAGTGTATCAGGGGCCTCGTGTTTGGTTGGAAATTTGTAGAGGTGATTTCTTCCTTCTAACTACAGCACCATGTTCTCAACTCTAACACTGTGCTTTTATTGATAAAAACCTATTCAGAACATTTATTATTGTTGGAATTTTCAAGGATGGGAGCTCAGTAGAGGTCCCAAAGCGTACCTTAGCTAAAACTGAGTTCCTCTTATTTTTCTCCATCATATCTCCCTGCAGTCTTCAAATTTCAGTTAATGATCATGCCATTAAAAATTAAATTATTTATTTAAGAAATTATACATGTATACATGAGATACAATTATATATACTTCTCATTTCCCTCCACAACTTCAACTGGGCCCCCTAACATGGCCCTCTTCCTTGTTTTTTATTAAAGACATTTTCATTGATGATAGATAGATAGATAGATAGATAGATAGATAGATAGATAGATAGATAGATAGATAGATAGATAGATAGAAAGAAACATGGTCTCTCTATGTAGCCTTGGTTCTCTCTATGTAGCCTTGGTTATTGAGGCACTCTCTCTATAGACCATGCTGGCCTTGAACATAGTGAGATCCTGCTCTGCCTCTCAAGTACTGGGATTAAGGGTGTGCACTACCACATCCAGCCTTCCATTTAACTCTTAACACAACATATTCTGATTATGTTTTTCATCTCCTAAACTCCTCCCAGATCCTACTTTATCTCCCTACTTACCCAACTTTATGATCTCTTTCTCTTTTTCAAAAATCCCTCACACAAAAAAAATGAAAGTCAAACAAGCAGAAAAACTGATAAGACAAAAAAAAAGCCCCCTTCCCAAATAAAAAAAGCCACCCCAAAGACCCAGTAGTGTGTGCCCAGGGGGTGGACTACATTCTTGTTAGTTACTCAGTGAATCCGTGATGTAAAACTTCCCTCATATTCTACATATATTGATTCTACCCTAAAATATATTCAGAATTGGATCAATATTTGCCACCTCACTAGGATCCTCCTTCTGCAGGTGACTATCTTGTCTGTTCTTGATCCTCTTAGTTTTTGTCCCTTTTCCATGCTCTCTTTCCAAGGTCTACTGAGCATATTATCCATTGTGCCCTTGAGAAGCCTGAGTGCTGCCATATTAGTCACTGTTTAGAATCCTGGGGTAGCTTGCTGCTTCCATAGAAGCCAAGGTCCTGACATAGCAATTTAAGTGGCATGGGTGTCTATACTGAGCCCATGTCCCTCTCTTGTTCGGTGGCACCTCATTCCAACCACTGATCATTTTGGTGATTCCAGAACACACCAAATGATCTTACTATGGGATCTTTATACTTGCTTCTGTCCAAAGGGATCGTACCATCATTATCTACAGGGATCGTTTCTACATGTTCTTCATGGCTTTAATCAAAGCTATTTCTACCAATATTCTCCCTGGCCTCCTGTAGGATGTAGTTATGTCTATACTGTTTATAGTTTTACTTCTAACATATCTGTAATCTGGAAGACGGTGTTTAAATTGACTGTATTTTATGTGTTCTTGTGTGTCATTTCTGGTACATAGGAGAAACTCATTAGATATTTATCAACTTACTAAATGAATAAACTCATGTTCACCAGTGAATAATTTGGAGAGAACATCAATCTGATATTTGATGGTACCAACTCATATTCTCTTAGATTATTACTCCTTAGAAAAGGGTAATGATTTAGCTCTGGATGACTCATGGTGAGGATTCTAATACAAAACAGAGCATGCTTTGGTCTTTGTAGATGCAGATGTTCTAGAGGAAGCCAAGTTCCCTATCCCATTCTTGTTTTTGTTGTCCAAACCCACATATAACACATGTGTGTCCCAGGGGAGCTGAAGGCTTCTAGTGGTGTCGAGGTAAGAGAGGGGTATCTGCACTAAAATCAGGGACTAGACAAGGCTGCCCACCCTCTACCTAGTCAATATAGTATTTGAAGTCCTAGCCAGAGCAACTAGACAACAAAAAAGAGGTCAAGGGGATAAAAATTGGAAAGGAAGAAGTCAAAATATCATTATTTGCTGATGATACGATAGTATACTTAAGTGACCCCCAATGTTCCGCCAGAGAACTCCTACAGCTGATAAACAACTTCAGCAAAGTGGCTGAATATAAAATTAACTCAAACAAATCAGTAGCTTTTCTCTACTCAAAGGATAAACAGGCTGAGAAAGAAATTAGGGAAATGACACTCATCACAATAGTCCAAAATAACATAAAATACCTTGGAGTGACTATAACCAAGCAAGTGAAAGATCTGTATGACAAGAACTTCAAGTCTCTGAAGAAAGAAATTGAAGAAGATCTCAGAAGATGGAAGGATCTCCCATGCTCATGGATTGGCAGGATTAATATACTAAAAATGGCCATCTTGCCCAAAGCAATCTACAGATTCAATGTAATCAAAATCCAAAGTCAATTCTTCACAGAGTTAAAAAGAGCAATTTGCAAATTCATTTGGAATAACAAAAATCCTAGGAGAGTCAAAACTATCCTCAACAATAAAAGAACTTCTGGGGGAATCACCATCCCTAATCTCCAACTGTATTACAGAGTAGGAGTGATTAAAAAAAAAACATGTATTGGTACAAAGACAGGCAGGTAGATCAGTGGAATAGAATTGAAGACCCAGAAATGAACCCACACACCTATGGTCACTTGATCTTTGACAAAGGAACTAAAACCCTCCAGTGAAAAAGAGCATTTTCAACAAATGGTACTGGTTCAACTGGAGGTCAGCATGTAGAAGAATGCAGATCGATCCATTCTCATCACCCTGTACAAAGATCAAGTTCAAGTGGATCAAGGACCTCCACATCAAACTAATAGAAGAGAAAATACACAAAAGCCCTGAAAACATGGGCACAGAAGAAAATTTCCTGAACAGAACATTAATGGCTCATGTTCTAAGATCAAGAATCAACAGATGGGACCCCATAAAATTGCAAAGCTTCTGTAAGGCAAAGACACCTACAATAGGACAAAAACAAATTGGAAGGATATCTTTACCAATATCATACATACAATAGAGGGCTAATATCCAATATATACAAAGAACTCAAGAAGTTAGACTCCAGAGAATCAAATAACCCTATTAAAAATGTGCTACAGAGCTAAACAAAGAATTCTCAACTGAGGAATATCAAATGGCCAAGAAACACCTAAAGAAATGTTCAGCATCTTTAGTCATCAGGGAAATGCAAATCAAAAGAACCCTGAGATTCCACCTCACACCAGTGAGAATGGCTAAGATAAAAAACTCAGATGACAGCAAATGCTGGCGAGGATGCGGAGAAAGAGGAACACTCCTCCATTGTTGGTAAGATTGCAAACTGGTACAACAACTCTGGAAATCAGTTTAGAGTTTACTCAGAAAATTGGACATTGCACTACCTGAGGACCCAGCTATACCACTCCTGGGCATATACCCAAAAGATGCTCCAACATACAACAAAGACACATGCTCCACTATGTTCATAGAAGCCTTATTTATAATAGCCAGAAGCTGGAAAAAACCCAGATGTCCTTCAACAAAGGAATGGATACAGAAAATATGGTACATCTACACAATGGAGTACTACTCAGCTATCAAAAACAACGACTTCATGAAACTCTTAGGCAAGTGCATGGAACTAGAAAATATCATCGTGAGTGACGTAACCCAGTCACAAAAGAACACATGGTATGCACTCACCGATAAGTGGATATTAGCCCAATCGGAATACCCAAGATACAATTCACAAATCACATGAAGCTCAAGAAGGAAAACCAAAGTGTAGATGCTTCACACCTTCTTAGAAGGGGGATCACAAATACTCACAGGAGGAAATACAGAGACAAAGTGTGGAGCAGAGACTGAAAAGCCATCCAGAGACTGCCCTAACTGGGGATGTATCCTGTATACCGACACCAAATCCAGACAATATTGTGGATGCCAAGAAGTGCATGCTGACTGGAGCCTGATATAGCTGTCTGCTGAGAGGCTCTGCCAGAGCATTACAAATACAGTGGTCCATACTCAGAGCCAAACATTGGACTGAGAACAGGGTCCCTAATGGAGGAGTTAGAGAAAGGACTGAAGGAGCTGAAGGGGTTTGCATCCCCATAGGAAGAACAACAATATCAACCAACCAGAGCCCCCAGAGCTCCCAGGGACTTAACTACCATCCCCACAAAACACCAGGATGAACCTATGGCTCCATCCACATATGTAGCAGAGGATGGCCTTGTCAGGCATCAATGGGAAGAGAGGCCCTTGTACTATCAAGGCTCGATGCCCAGTGTAGGGGAATGTCAGGATTGGGAGGTGGGAGAGAATGGGTGGGTGGGTGAAGGAGCATCCTCATAGAAGTGGGGGGAGAGGGTTGGTTAGCAGGTTTCTGGAGGGGTTAATGCTATGAACATTAAAAAGAGGAGGGGGGGTACATGCCACACATGTTGCAAGTGGGTTGAGCTAAGCTCAGGAAACAGGGTTTGGAAACATGATCATGATCAAGATGATTCGATAAATTGCACCAGCCACTAGGGGGTGCTAAACATTCATTTCAGAATAGGATTCGGCATGTTGGGCATGGCAAGTTGCCTAAGCTAGCTTCCTTTGGGGGCTTTTCCTTCTAATCCTCTTTGCGTTTGGCTGAAGTATTCATTTATTTAGTATTTCTACCACCCCTCCCCCTTTCTGTCATGATCAATGGATTATGGGTATATTTGGTTCCCTACCTTTAGTCCCAGATGATATCCATTTGCCAAAGGGCAGTGACTCACATTGGGAGGGCCATGTGCTGGATCTTTCTAGCACTTTCCCTATTGCTTTGCTTATCCCCACTTTCCTGAAAAGCATAGAAGACCGAGGTGAATCAGCCAGTGTGTGTCAGAGAGGGTTTGGAAAGATGACGTTCAAAATGACTCATGCTTATGCATATGATCTCTTGTTCTGTCCAGTTTTCAGTTCCACGCTGTTTTAGTTAGGAAAAAAAAAAACCCACGTAGTGCCAGCTTACCCTTTATGTTCTTTATATATGATTGCAGTGAAGGTGATAGGAAACCCAGCATCCACAGTGAAAGCTGAAACAGAAACCAGAAAAGGACAAGGGGTAGGAAATGGGGCTGGGAAGCCATACAGACAA
This sequence comes from Rattus rattus, assembly GCF_011064425.1. Taxonomy (NCBI): domain Eukaryota; kingdom Metazoa; phylum Chordata; class Mammalia; order Rodentia; family Muridae; genus Rattus; species Rattus rattus. Next base: position 168,246,859 of record NC_046154.1, on the reverse strand, counting down.
TCAATCAATCTCTCTCTCTCTCTCTCTCTCTCTCTCTCTCTCTCTCTCTCTCTCTCCCTCTCTCTCTCTCTCTCCTCCAGCCACTCTTTAGACTCTTAGTTTAAACTTCGGTCATTTTCACTTACAACAAAATATTCATAGCACGCATATCTTGTTTTCTTAAAATATATTAGTTGGTGGAAATAATGGACCTGTGTATGTTGTTACAGTAATTAAAGTGAGGTTATTTGGTATTATAGAACTTGGTTTAAAATTAACTTGGCTGTATGTAACTCATTTTTAGCTTTCATTCTCCTTATGCATTTAGTGAGTATAATAATTATTATCCCATGTAATTATTCCTGTATATATGTATATTTATGTGTATACCGTATGTATATGTATGTATATATGTATATTATGTGTGTGTATATATACTATCACTGTATATAGGTATTGACTCTCAGTTAAAGTATTAAGTATGATATGTAATAATTTATAGAAATTAGTCTATGGTATGTGAAACACATATAAAACTATCTGTCCTTCCAAGACAGTGTCTCTTCTTTTTAAAAATAATTTTTATTCTTTGGCAATTTCATATACATATGTACGTTTTGATCATATTTTCCCCTTCTGCTTCATCCTTCCCTCTGGAAATCCTTCCTGTTCTTCACATGTCTTCCATTTACTTTCATGCCCGTTTTGTTTTCTAGGAACCCACTGAATTTGATTAGGGTTCCTAGCATGTGCATGGGCATAGGGTGCCGAGCTGACCATGGACCACTTATCATGGCTACAACCCTGGAAACATTACTCTCTCCCCCTCAGAAACTACCAATATCTCTCAGCTGGACCTCTAGCCTGATCTGTGTACTTCAGAGGGCGTTCGAGAAACTATATTATTGTTAAGAATAGTCATGGTTTTACATTTTAAGACTTGACTTAAGGACAAGGTGTGATGACATTAAGTGAGTTCATTAATTTGCTGGATGGTTCTTGGCCATAAAATGTAGTAGTACACTTTTCGAATCATGCGACATAGAAGTATATGAAGGTGGGTATATCTAAGCACTTCGTAATCTTTATTTTTATGAAGTGTGTGTGTGTGTGTGTGTGTGTGTGTGTGTGCAGTGTATGTGCACATGCTTGTGAATTCTTCTGTCCAGTGTATGTGGCGAGGTTCGAAGAAGATATGAGGTGTCACTCTTTGCCTTAATACCCCGAGACAGGGTCTCTTACTAGCCCTGGAGCTAACAGACCTAGGAAATCCTAGGGGTTCAGTCCTCCTGTCCCTACCACAACAGTGCTGAAGTCACAGGTGTTCATGTGTCTATACCTGGGTTTTACATGGGCACTGGGGATTTGAACTCAGACCCTTATGCTTATGCAGCAAACACTTTTTTTTTTTTACCTTAAACAGTACATCTGGTGGTTTATTTTGTTGAAAGTGAGAACAGTGACACTTGTGTATTTTGTAGGTCCATTTGTTTCAAATACCATTTTTTTTTTATCTTAGAGTATTTCTTATTTACATTTTGATTGTTATTCCCCTTCCCGGTTTCAGGGCCAACATCCCCCTAACCCCACCCCCTCCCCTTCTATCTGGGCTTCCCCTCCCCATTCTCCCCCTATTACCACCCTCCCCCGAACAATCACATTCACTGGGGGTTCAGTCTTGGCAGGACCAAGGGCTTCCCCTTCCACTGGTGCTCTTACTAGCCTATTCATTGCTACCTATGAGGTTGGAGCCCAGGGTCAGTCCATGTATAGTCTTTGGGTAGTGGCTTAGTCCCTGGAAGCTCTGGTTGCTTGGCATTGTTGTTCACATGGGGTCTCGAGCCCCTTCAAGCTCTTCCAGTCCTTTCTCTGATTCCTTCAACGGGGGTCCCATTCTCAGTTCAGTGGTTTGCTGCTGGCATTCACCTATGTATTTGCTATATTCTGGCTGTGTCTCTCAGGAGAGATCTACATCCTGTTCCTGTCAGCCTGCACTTCTTTGCTTCATCCATCTTATCTAGTTTGGTGGCTGTATTTGTATGGGTCACATGTGGGGCAGGCTCTGAATGGGTGTTCCTTCTGCCTCTGTTCTAAACATTGCCTCCCCATTCCCTGCCAAGGGTATTCTTGTTCCCCTTTTAAAGAAGTGAAGCATTCACATTTTGGTCATCCTTCTTGAGTTTCATGTGTTCTGTGTATCTAGGGTAATTCAAGCATTTGGGCTAATAACCACTTATCAATGAGTGCATACCATGTGTGTTTTTCTGTGATTGGGTTACCTCACTCAGGATGATATTTTCCAGTTCCCTCCATTTGCCTATGAATTTCATGAAGTCATTGTTTTTGATAGCTGAGTAGTATTCCATTGTGTAGATGTACCACATTTTCTGTATCCATTCCTCTGTTGAAGGGCATCTGGGTTCTTTCCAGCTTCTGGCTATCATAAATAAGGCTGCTATGAACATAGTGGAGCACATGTCTTTTTTATATGTTGGGGCATCTTTTGGGTACAGCAGCAAACACTTTTATCTGTTGAACCATGTCTCCAACCCCGCTTCATAAGCGTTTGAATCACTCCGCATTGCAAGTCATTTCTCACTATGGCCCCGTTGGCTGCTGCCTTACCTGTCAGATCCCATTTCTGAAACAACACGTGTTGCTGTTCATGCAGAAGATATTTATTAAGCGTTCCAAGGTGATGTGGGAAGTCATTTTTCTCTACTTTCTTCTATAAACAGTGTCAAGAAAGCTGCAACAGGGAAAAATTGAGGATTAATTGCAGAAAACTCTGCTTCTGCCACATGGGTGAATAATGCTCACGGTGCTTTAGACAATATGTAGGAGTCCGTTGGATTTCTCTGCTTGAGTATTGTCCATGCCCCTTGTGTGAACTGATTCTCCTAGGTGAGCTTAACACACCTTTCTTTCGCCTGGGTAAGATCTTCGCCTGCATGCTTGCCACTGAGCTCCTAGATGAGCTGCCCGTGAGGGCTGCCGTGATGAATGCTGTGGCCTCCCAGCCTCTCCATCTTGGTCTGGGCTCCTATGGCATCCTTTCTGCTCAAGCAGTGATCTCATTCCAGGTGCTTCTCGGTCACCATGGCCGACCTCAGGGATCATGTGCCTCACATCTCCCAGTCTACTCAACATTTACAAACCACTGCAAAGAATTTGACTTCTGCTCCTTTGCTGCTGCATTGAATCCACTTTAAGCCTAATTATCCACATTGATCACATAATATATAGATTTTTTTTAAAGAGTTGACTTTTTCCTCTTCCAATCAGCACGCCACGTGCCTTTCTAGATATTATGTGGAAGCCTGTCTGCTGTGGAAAATAGATTTGGCCTACACCTCAAGACTACCATAAAACTAATTTCTGTCTCATGGGGTTTAGTAGAGTGTACAGTATGTTTTAAATTTTGGTGTGCATATAACTTGTTTTGTTACAATATCTTTGTACAGAGAACTGTATGTTGTCTGAATGTACCGTTTTGAACTGATCTTCGGAAGTGCATAAGGATCCTATGGTGGTTGACTAAAGCACTTGATAGAAAACATTGTGACATTTTAAAAGCTGTCAGGCTGCACTGGATGACTTCTCCAGGTTGTTACAAATATCTCCCATGAGTGACATTTAGCCCTTCCCCCCTACCCCCCGTTCCAGGAGTCTTGCATAAGGCTTTTTGAGAATGTCAGAGCTTGTTTAGCAGGCTTTAAGGAGATGCCTAAACACTTTGCCTTTGAAAAGAAATTTTCCTCCGACGAAATTTGCTGTAATTCTGGGTTTCACTTTTTGTGTTTTGGAGTAAGTTCTCCCAGGAGTAAAGAAACCAAATGAGCACTTTTCCCGTGTGTGTGTGTGTGTGTGTGTGTGTGTGTGTGTGTGTGTGTGTGCGTTGTACAATATACTTATACTTTAATGGGATTAATGGGGACCTGGTGGAAAGAGCATGGATTGATAGCACTGGCTTCCATTTATGTAATGATAAAGCTGGCAGAAAGAAAAAAAGATAATCAGAAAATTTGAACACAGGGGAATTTTGTGATTGTTTTGTTTTGAGACAGGACCTCATGTCGTCAACGTTGGCTTTGAACTCACTTTATACTCAAGGTGACCTTGAACTCCGGATTCTCTTGCCTCCGCTTTCCAAGTGCTGGATTCCAGTTGCGTCTCACTGTGTCTGGCTGACCACCGATATTTAGCACATGCTTACTAGATCAAACGTATCTAGTGGAATAAAACTGTGGTCCCCTAAGGTTGTGACTAAGTGGAGTTCCCCCATCCTGGGAGTCAGGAAAGAAGTGCTTTGCACCACTGATGGCCTCTCTGTCCCTTAGCTCTGACTCTTCTGTTCGGTACCTGAGTCTATTCCTGTGTCCAAGCCAGGACTGGAACTGAGATCCCATGGTTAGGTGTTATGGAGCTGTTGTGCTGCATGGCTGCTGAGTGCAGCACTGAAGAACAGAACTCTCACCCTTCCCATTCTCTGTGGAATTCTCTCAGATCTCAAATCTCCTGTCCGCAGGAGATTTATTTGGCCCTCCCATTTCTGGGACATCGGAGGCTCTCTCAGATCCTAACTTACTCCTTGTTCAATGGAAGATAACTTTCTGTCAAACCCTGATGAAAACTCCCTTTGACAAGTGATGGACAGGGCACGATGTTGGAGTCAGTCACGAAGAGTGAAACCTGGCTAAATTCTTCGAAATGCCTTATTTGAGAAACCTAGCAGTGCGTGGCAATGTGTCTTCTTATGTAACCCACAGCCCGGTTCATGTGGAAGTAATGTCAGGTGCCAGTCTGCACCCGCCAGTTTCTCAGGAGCTTAGGTAACCATTGCCATGTGCAGCTGATGCTGGGAACAGATATTTGAGCTCAGTGACACAGGCTAATTGTTTTTTGCTCGGCTCCGCTTCTTGCTTTTGTGTTCGTTTAGGCTCTTAATGACCTCAGCTGGCCACCCACCTGAGTCAAAACTGCTCACCTTTCAAGATGGACCGAAACAGTTAGCATCTCAACACAACAGAGGTGAATTTCTGGGGCCATTTTGACCTGTTCTCTCTTAGAGAGTCCATCTTAAATGAAAAGTAACCCAAGGAATCATTTCAGCTATTGCTTTCGTCCAGACCAATCTTACTTACTTCCAATATAGGAAGTGTTCATTTGCTAACACTTGCAACACAAGCTAAGTGACTAATAAAACACTTGTATCCACAATTCACTTTCAGACTTTCTAACAGATTGTCCATCATGGATACCTCTAATCAAGTAACATAAAAACCAATTGTAAGATGATTTGAAATTTACTTTCTTTTGCACAAAAAGAATGTCTCTGTGTGGGGGTCAATTCACATAGGTATGTGGATGTGCACACTTGCATATGCATATGTGCAGGCTAGAGGAGGGTACCAAAGTGTGCTTGTGTGTATATGGTAAATGCACATTTTTAAATTGTGCACACCTGTGCAAGCATGCTGAGGCTAGAGGATGCCAAGTATCCTTTTTGCCACTGCCTGCTTTAGTTTTGTGAGATGGGGTCTGATACTGAGTTGGAAGCTCACGGGATCTGCCTCTATACATCCCTCAGTGCGTAGGTTACAGGTTTGCACAGCCACAGCCAGCCTTCTACCATGGGTATTGAAGATTCCAGTTCAGGTCTACAAGCTTGCCTAGCAAGTGCTCCTAACCACAGGGCGTGGCCCAGGCCCTTCCCCATTTCTTTATGAAGACTAGGTGACTCTAGGAAAGAGAAGTATACAGTTAGCAATATTGAAAACCCAGAAAGATTTATAAAAATTGAAAATATGATTTAGAGTGAAAAAAATCACTCACTTTATACACAAAATCTACCTTTTGATTTAAGTAATTGAGAAACAAAAAAGCCAAAAAGTAATTATTCTTATATTTAACACATAGCCCCAACACCTAATAATACACTATTTTGTGAAAGCACAATATGGAAATGATATTACATTTAATATATAAATAAATTAATTTACTTGGGGTGTGTATGTACCTTCAAGGTTTCATATTCAGATTGGTGTTTCTTACAAGGCGTGTATTTCTATCTTTCCTTTCTTCCCTGAACCACAGTTAGAGATGAACAGCCACAGGATGAGCATTTAGTGACAGATGTTCTCCTCTCTACCACTTCAGACTCAATCTTGTGCTTTCTTCAAGCCTCTCCAACTGTATTGTTCCTGTGTTCTTCATTTGATCATTCTAAGGCTTACATAGAATCCTTGAAACCATTCTTCATCTTGTCTAACTCTGTTTCCCACTGTCCAACTTGTTGTAGTAACTTGAGGAAGATGTCCTGCAGAGGGCCCAGCTACAGGGTGGGATTTTAACGTACTTGTCCTATACTCCTTGCCGTGGTGCCTTACTCCTTTCTACACATCCAGATCCTCCTTTCCAGTATCCCAAGACAAGAACTGATGACGGCTCTTGGAGCCTGTGGAGATCACATCCTCATCTCAGACAAACAAATGTATTTGCCACTTCGTAGATATTGTTCAGAATTATTTTCTTCTCCCTGTTGTAAAACCAGGATCTGGGCATAGACATAACATAAATGGGTTTGCTTGACTGGTGCATAAACAGAGAATTAGTGGGAGGTGATTGGTCACTCATCGGATTCACCGGAGACTCCAGTGAGTCGGGGGAGCAGGACTGGACATAGAGAGGGACAGAGGAGGTCTGGCACTGTGAGGGGCACAGACGCTGATGAATAGTGTCTCGGCAGGGGCCTCTGATGAGCAAGCTGCCGCTAGGATGAATCTCCAGCTATTGCTTCTGCTGTTACTCAAGCTGTAAATAGGAAGAGAGATGCAGAATGGACTCTTGCCAACCATACCAAGGCAACGAGTGGAAGGGTTTTCCCTTTAACTGCCCTAGCACTTGGCTTATCATCCCCATATACCAGAGACCGAGAGGCCTCCTAAGGAAGCCTTGAATGCTGATGGAATGAGGAAGAGATGTTGGTGATCACTCAAAATGCTCTCCATCAATTTTTTCTTTCAACCCATTAATTTTCATTTGGAGAACACAGATTATAGTATGCTAATTTTGGTGCCCTTATACCTCATCCATCAAATATTTATTAATTCATCATTATACGTGTACCAGCATCTAATTAAGGCTGTACATGTGTTTGTAGGCATAGGAATGCTTCTGTAGTCTGGGAACTTTTCTGTTCAGGGGAGTGAGACAGACCACCATGAAGATGAAGGAAACCCCGTCTGTGTTAGGGATGTGTGGTGCAGAGACCTGCAAGATGTGGCAGAGTGGTAGAATAAAACCAAAGCCAAAACTAACTGTTAGAGAGGGTCTCATTAGGAAGGGAAGGGCCTTTGGAAAAGAGTTGATGGAAGAGATGGAGTTAGGGCACTTGGAGACGAATGGCCAGGACAGAGAAAACAGGGAGAGCAGAGACTTACACTGAGAACTAGGAAAGAAGCCAGTGTGGCTAGAGGGGAAGCAGTTGTGAATGGAATCACATAAGAAAGAACCAGATCATGGAGAGATAGTTCACGAACACAGTGCGGCCTCTGCTTCTGAGGTCTATAGTCTAATAGGAAACTCAAATGAGCAAGGACATCCTTCAGTACATTGCTACAGGTACCAAACTCCGACATGAAGCAGAAGCTCCTAGCAGCAGGGCAGACATGGCTAGATCTTGGCTTGCCCGAGAGTACCCCCAAGGAAGGCTGTACCTTACTTATTTGCAAATGGGTGTCTCATGAAGTATCTGGAATGTGCCTTTTGTCACTACACTTCGAATTCACTTTGGGTGACTGACAATATCTTAGATCAACACAGTGTATAAAGAAGGATCGAGTATTTTCTTAATCACACTGGGGGATTAAAGAGATCTAAGGAAGAGAGAAGAACCACGAGGATGCAAGGTTTCAGATTTGAATGTCTATAGTCTCTCCTCAGTACTCTTTCTGTTTCTGATATCATTTAAAATCTTAACTACTGTCAAGGATTTGGAGAGACAAACCTAATGTCTGTATTAGCTGCATAATGAGTGAAGTCAAGGGAGCTGATCATTTGGCTGCAGTTTGGAGACATGGTTAGTTGGTTTACTTGTGCTGTTTTGTCCCCACGTGGAAGTTGTTTTACTGACTGGTCTAGTTTTTCACTATCAGAGAGTGCCCACATGTAAAATATAGGTGCACCTCCATATGGCTGCCAGCAGCTATCAAAGAAGATAATAATATGAGTTTTTCCTATCTTAACTGGCGCTGCCTGTACACTCACTTAGTTTTGCCTAATGCTGATTGGCTCCTTCCATAAGGCCCTCTCGAATTTCCTAGTGGCGATTTGGTTCCCTTATATAACTCAATGCTTACATTATTTAATTAAACAAGGTGCTACATGAATCAACAAAACAACCGAAGCTGAATACAGGAAAACACGTTTCAATTAGTGACAGCAGGCCCAGTGCCCGAGGCCACCATTTATCAGGGAGAAAATGGGACAATGCCAGGAAGAAAAAGCAAATTCATTTCTCATAATATTGTGCACAGAAGTAGTAGTTATCGGAGTCAGTAACCTTCACATAGATTTCTTGCTTACCTCGGAGTCCATCTCTTGATATGTGTACCCAGGGCAGATAAATGTATTGATCTGTTTAGTTATTTTTGAACACCGACTAAGGTTTAATTGGGCACAGAAGTTTACTGATCTTATTTGAATAAAGTGTTTTTGCATCAGGCTCTTTCCTAGGAGTTTTAGGGATGCAAAATATGAATATAATATGAAGTGCTAAACTGTCACTTCAGAGAGAAGACACTATCGTTCAATATGATAAGGACTGTGGTATGAAATATTTTAGAGAACTCACAGGGAAGGGAAAGTATTCTAATGGGGCACAGTAACGCTTCCAAGAGAGTTCAGTTGGAAAATGGAGAGAAAGGAAATAGGATCCCAAATTCAGAGACTAGCCTTGACAATCAGCCAATGGCATTTGAAGAGTACTGTGTGAGCGAAACAAGATGGAGAGAGGGGTCTCTGGATTTCTCAAGTAGATCTTAAGGGGCCAGTAAGGTTCCTGTGGTTGAGTCATCAGGTCAGAAGGTAGAGGCTGGGTCTAGAACTCTTAAAAGAGAAGTGAGATCGGTGGACTCTTATTCACAAAGGGAAGAATTTACACAGGGAGGAAGAAAGCTGAATGGTGGTGGTTTGAATGAGAATGTCCCTCACAGGCTCAGGCATTGTAACATTTGGTCCCCAGTTGGTGGCACTGTTTAAGTTGCTCTTGGTCATGGTGTTTTATCATATCAAAAGAAAGTAGTTGACAAAAAATACTTATCAGATATATTTAAAAGGCTACCAAGGCCTTGAGTTCAGTGTACCAGTAAATTTCTTAACTAGTAAATATTAACAACAGTAAATAAAACATTCTCAGCAAAATAAAAATAATGACTATGATATTGATCATGCCGATTGTGATAGCTTAATCTTAGTGAGAAGAAATCGGAAGAATTTTCCATTTATTTCTATAAGGTAGGCTCATTTCCCGAAAGTCACAAGCTAGTGAGTGATGGCCTCTGGATGTCACCAGAGGTATCTGTTTCCAGAGAACATACCTTCATCCCTTTTCTATATTATGTAATTTTATCTTTTATGATTCAACAGTTCTTTGAGGAACTACAGAAGAATAAACTTTTCTTCTTCATTTAAATGTGCACACACAGTAAGGAGATTTTATTGTGGTATTATCGAACAAAAGTTTTTGTTGTTATTGATTCTCTTCCAACACCCTCTCAGAACTGCCTCTTCTGTTCTAACAGGTTATGTTAGGGCATTTGACATGAGTCAGCCTTTGGTACCTTCTACTTCTTTCATTCTTTTTTTTTTTTTCGGGGCTGGGGATTGAACCCAGGACCTTGCGCTTCCTAGGCAAGGGCTCTACCACTGAGCCAAATCCCCAACCCCGGTACCTTCTACTTCTGCTGGTGCACATCAGGTCTCTTATGACCAGGACAGGGAACATCCTTGTGATGACTCAGTATGAATTTAAGATGTAATGGTGCCAGATGGCTGAGGCTTGTCAGGGTACAGAGAGGGGTATAGTAACAGATGCCAGCTCACATGAGTGGCTACAGAGAACACTGTATCAGAGAAATGATGATCCCAATAGTTTCTTCTGTTTTTAAAATGATTCTGAGTGGATGGTTTCATAGAGAAAATGAATAAGAACGCCCATGTAATCTAAAACCAAGCCACAACCACCACTTACCATTCTATGGTGATATCTTACAGTAGAATATCCACAGTGCTATTTTTGATTTCAAATTACTTTAATATCTATGGGTGTTGTTCCTGCCTACATTTATGTGTACCGTACGCATATATGTGTACCACATGTATGTCTGGTGCCCATGGTGTCTAGAAGAGTGCACTGTACCACCTCACACTGGCATTACAGATGGTGGTGAGCCACCATATCAGTCTGCATCCAGATTTTCTGCAAGAGAAAACAGTGCTCTCAACCAGCGAGCCATCTCTCCAACTCCTTACACTGATATTCATAGAGATATGGATTCTAATCTTCATGGGAAATACAGATGATTCAAATGCAGTCTCTAGTATATTCTGCTTACACTGAATCTGCCTAACATTTAGCCCTGACATGGCATCCCCCTCCCATCTCATGTGTATATGTGAACAGTGTGTTTATTGAAATTTTGATCCGCACAGACTTCAAACTTAAAAACAAGCAACAGCAATAACAATGATAAAAGCTAAGTGGACAGAAAATCACCTTTCTCTGGGCAATGACTTCAGAGACCTTGCCTGTGCCATTCAGACCCAGTGGAGCATTCTGCCTTGGAGGGAGCATGCACTTTTTCTAAATGGGATATTTTGTTTATTTGCATTCCAAATGTTATCCCCTTTCCCAATTTCCCCTTGGCAAGCCCCCTATACCCTCCCCTCTCCCCCTGTTTCTATGGGGGTGTTCCTCCACCCACCCACCCACCCATTCCCACCTTACCACCCTGACATTCCTCTACATTGGGGCATTGAGCCTTCACAGGACCAAAGGCCTCCCCTCCCATTCATTGATGCCAGACAAGTCCATCCTCTGCTACATATGTAACTGGTGCCATGGGTCTGTCCCTGTGTACTCTTTGATTCATGATTTAGTCCCTGGGAACTCTGGGGGGTCTGGTTGGTTAATATTGTTGTTCTTCCTATGGAGTTGCAAACCCCTTCAGCTACTTCAGTCTGTTCTCTAACTCCTCCACTGGGATCCCCATTCTCAGTCCAAAGGTTGGCTGCGAGCATCCACATTTCTATTTGTCAGGCTCTGGCAGAGTCTCTCAGCAGACAGCTATATCAGGCTCCTGTCAGCAAGCACTTCTTGGCATCTGCAATAGTGTATGGGTTTGATGTCTGTACATGGGATGGATCCCCAGGTAGAGCAGTCTCTGGATGGCCTTTCCTTCAGTCTCCTCTGCTCTGTACTTTGTCCCTAGATTTCCTTTAGACAGGAGAAATTCTGGGTTAAAAATTTGGAGATGAGTGGGTGGCCCCATCCTTCAACTGGGGGCCTTGCATAACCAACCTCTGGATATGATCTCTACAGGTTCTCCCTCCCCTTTGTTGGGCATTTCAGCTAATCTCATCCCCATTGGGTCCTGGGAGCCTCTTGCTTTCCTGGATCTGGGACTTGCTGGTGGCTATCACCAGTTTCGCCTCCCCCATTGCTATACACCTCAGTTCAGTTTCCTAACCCTCTATATAGCATCCTCCCTCTCTTCCTGTACCTGATTCTTCCCCCCTTTTTTCTTCTCCTCCCTCTCTCTTCCTCCCAAGTCCCTCCCACCCTCTACCTCCTATGAGTATTTTGTTCCCCCTTCTACGAAGGACGGAAGCATCCAGACTTTCAACCTGAGTGAGGTAACCTCAGTCACATAAGAACATACATGGTATGTATTTACTGATAAGTGGATATCAGGCAAAAAGCTCAGAATACCCATGATACAACTCACAGACTATATGGAACACTTCTAAGTTGGTAATTGTGTTAGACATTGAGTTAGGAAGACTTTAAGTGTTAGACAGTTTGATCCTGAAACTTGGGAATGATTATATCATCTGTGGATAGAGATAAGCATCGTGAAGAGCCTCCTTCATCAAATGCAGGATGGAGCAGGTAAGATGGACATCATGATGCTTTTTAGATAGGGAACCTGATCCCCACAGAGTGAGTGACTTGCTCAGTATACTGGCAGAGCATGCGCAGAGCCTGGGTTGGGTGACTCCACCTTATTCAATGCTCTTTACATCTTTTTCTTTCCCAGTTGAGCTGTTCTAGAGGTTGGAATTGGAAGCAAAATCAAAAACTGTATCTCCCTCTTCTGACTCATGGCCCATCAGAAACAGCTCTTAGGAGATGACATCATTCCTTTCCAGGCAAAATATGTACCTCTTCCAGTAGTACAGGGACTCACTCAATGGTCCCTAACGTAACAGTATAATATTTACTGAAACAGTAGGTCAGCTTTACTGCTCTGTGGATTGGCCAAAGGGGTATTTGAGGCTATGAATGTTAATCATTTCCTGCATTTGTCTTTAACTATCCCTCTAAAACTGTACTATAAACTAAGATCATTCTATCTTTTAGTTATGTCACAGACTTGGCCACTGCCTTTTAGGTATGCGTAGAGCATGGTTTGCTGGAACTCAATGAAACAATCATCTCTGTTTCACCAGCCAGTGGATCGGAAGGGAGGTGAGCAATGGGGAAAGCTTGTGTACCACAACCTGCAAAGTTGTGTATTGTACATCGGCATCTACTTGCTGAATCAGCAATTTGAGGATATATGATGTCAATCCTGATGACATGTTTGTAGGAGAGATTCAAATATATTTCTTTAATACTAATACTACATTACTAAAGGATAAATAACCACTTTTAAAATTTAATGCAATCTATTGTGACCATATCTAGCCCCGTTACCATCTTTAGCCTCTTCCACCATGATGACCCCTTCTTCTTTCAAATTAGTCCCCATCCTACTTTCACGGATTCCCTCCATCCTTCCATCCCTTCCTTTCCTCCATCCCTTCCCCTCTTCTTTTCTTCCTTTCTTCCTTTTCTTCTTATGCAGATTTTGTGCAGGTAGTCCTAGCCGTGTTCATGACTGCAATGACCAAGAATCCAGAAGGCATTCTTCCTGTCTTCTAGCTCCTTTAAGCTTCCTTTCTCTCCTCTTCTGTGATGATCCACGAGCCTTGGGTGGGTATGATAGATGCCCTGTTGAGGGCTGAGCACTCAACAGTCATTTAGTCTCAGAACTGGGAGCAACTGTAGCAAGTGCAAACCTACAATTCAATATCTACCTCCTACCGAAAGGTAAGGTCCTAATATTCTTTATTCATTTGGGGGGTTCTCTGTATATCTTTCCTTTTTATTTCTGCAACCAAACCTTTGTCATCTGTGACATTTCCACAAGTCCCAGCTCTTTCCTGGCTTTTGTTGCAGCTCCCTGATAGTCTGCTATCTTATTCTTTGCTATACATTCTTCTTTTCATTTTTATAAGGCCCTTTGTAAACCCTGAGCCTCTTAGAAAGTTCCCAAGTTCTCTCTGTAGTCATTATTTTCTTTGGATGGCCAGTCTTCTCTTTGAGTGTGTGTGTGTGTGTGTGTGTGTGTGTGTGTGTGTGTGTGTGTGTGTGTGCCTGCTGTCAGTTGTGTGTCCATTGGTGACTCCACACGATGAAAGGTACACACATGCACATATGCATACACACAAATCTGAATGTGTTGTGATGATAGTATTTACAGTCTCTGTCTTTTTAAAGACTCTGGAGTTTCTAATTAGAGCTTCCAAGTACAATGTCATGCTGGTCTTTCAATTTTGCCTGATTTTTATTAAGATCTGCCTTAGTCACTTTGTGGTTCTACAACATAATACCTTATTGTGGCTAATTTCTAAATAATAGAAATCAACTTCTTATAGTTCCAGAGACAACTTCTTATAGTTCCAGGTCAAGGTCAAGGTGCTAGAAGATTCAGTGTCTGCTTGGGTTTAATCTCTGCTTTAGAGATAGTATCTCATGGCTGTGTCCTCAGGTGGTGGAATAGGGAAGAACAGAAGCTCTATTTTGTCTTCTCTAGCTCATTTACACATCACGGACTGCACCCATGGTGGAGGTACCCTTACGTACTAGAGACTGCCTAAAGGCTTTGTCTCTTACAGTGTTGTATCAGAGCTCAAAATTCAGCATGGATTTTTGAACACAAACACTCAAACTGTAGCATAGCTTAAGTTTGTGTCTTAATTCTTTTTTCTATTAACAGGAATTATTATTTTCATTGCTGTGGACCAGCTCCAAAATGACACACTTTTCCCCCAGTGTTCCTGCCTTGGCATCTCTTACTAGAATTGTGATAGCCGAATTCTGCTGTCTTTAGCATAGTGCAGTATTACACCATACCTGCATTCCACAGCTCTCTGGGCAGATTTGAGGAAGAGTGAAATAATGTACTTCATACGTTAGGACAGTGCCTGGTAGATGGATAAGTCTTTGGTTTCTTTGTGGTTATTTTATTCTTTATCAACATCAACACCACAATTTTTTTAAAATTTTTTTTTATTAACTTGAGTATTTCTTATTTACATTTCGAGTGTTATTCCCTTTCCGGGTTTCCGGGCCAACATCCCTCTAACCCTTCCCCCTCCCCTCCTTTATGGGTGTTCCCCTCCCCATCCTCCCCCCATTGCCGCCCTCCCCCCAACAATCTAGTTCACTGGGGGTTCAGTCTTAGCAGGACCCAGGGCTTCCCCTTCCACTGGTGCTCTTACTAGGTAGGATATTCATTGCTACCTATGAGGTCAGAGTCCAGGGTCAGTCCATGTATAGTCTTTAGGTAGTGGCTTAGTCCCTGGAAGCTCTGGTTGCTTGGCATTGTTGTACATATGGGGTCTCGAGCCCCTTCAAGCTCTTCCAGTTCTTTCTCTGATTCCTTCAGCGGGGGTCCTATTCTCAGTTCAGTGGTTTGCTGCTGTCATTCGCCTCTGTATTTGCTATATTCTGGCTGTGTCTCTCAGGAGCGATCCAGATCTGGCTCCTGTCGGCCTGCACTTCTTTGCTTCATCCATCTTGTCTAATTGGATGGCTGTATATGTATGGGCCACATGTGGGGCAGGCTCTGAATGGGTGTTCCTTCTGTGTCTGTTTTAATCTTTGCCTCTCTCTTCCCTGCCAAGGGTATTCTTGTTCCCCTTTTAAAGAAGGAGTGAAGCATTCACATTTTGATCATCCGTCTTGAGTTTCATTTGTTCTAGGCATCTAGGGTAATTCAAGCATTTGGGATAATAGCAACACCACAATTTTGAGAATAAATTATTATCAGTGCACACCAAGAACTAACAGTCTCTAAGCATGCATCAGCACGATGATTTGCTAACTCTGTGAAAGTGTTAAGGTTTAGTAACAAAATACCCTTCATTCCTTCCATCACTTGATTAAAAACATATTGATTAACTTTTATTCTTTGGCAGTTTCTTATGTGTTACATAATGTAATGCATTACATAATGTATTCTGATTACTTTCTCTCCCTGTCCTCTCCTAGCCTCTTTCCCTCTCTCTATCTGTGCCTCTCCAGATTCCTGACTTTTGGGTCTGTCCTGTGACTTACTTAGTTTAATTAGGGCCATCCGTGTGACTATTGGATTGGTACTATTACTTGGTGTCTGTTGGGGGTCACCAGGGGGTATACAATGAAACACACCCATCCCTGGACCTATCTGTATCGCTGCTTCATGGTCGTATCTAACAGAACAAGGATCCTAACCTGTATTTTAAAAGTACTCTGTAAAAATATGTCATAAAAGTGTGTAACTTAGAAAATGGATGAATTAGGAAGTGAGCACCAAGGCTCCTTTTGTTGTTACAAATGAGAGCCACACCCTCAAACCCAGAGAAAAGAACTTTCAAATTGGTTAAAATTTTGCAAAAGGAGTCACTGCCTTAAGTAGTCACTGTCAAGTAAATGATTCTACCATAACGAAGAGGTAGATTTTTCTGAAGGTAACTGGGTGAGTCTAGAATTTATTTTGATATGTATAGTGAGAAGTTCCTATTGAAATACTAGTCAGGGGGAAAGAATGAGGGAAAAATCTTAGAGTTATTAGATAATTCTCTTCTTTTTAAAATTGAACTAGAAATAAACTTGTTGCCTACTTATTTCTATTAAAGCCAAGTCAGGCTTACTGGAAAATAATGTTCTAAATTTAACATCTTACCATCCCTACATTATTCTTTTTTATATATAGTATTATTTTTAATTTATTTACTTATTTTATGGATATGAGTACCTTGTCTTCAGACGCACCAGAAGAGGGCATCAGATCTCATTACAGATGGTTGTGAGCCACCATGTGGTTGCTGGGAATTGAACTCAGGACCTCTGAAAGAGCAGTTAGTGCTGTTAACTATGGAGTCATCTCTATAGCCAACTGTCTCATTCTTAAATATCTAACTTCTTTCTTTTCTTCCCTCTTGACACTGCTCATTCAATTGTCCCATTTTCTTCTCTTTTCTTCACAGTTCTTACCATTGTGTGGCATGATCTCTCTGACTACTCCTTTGCTTAACACCCTCAATGGTGTCTGGGTTTGGTGTCTGTAAATGGGATGGATCCCCAGGTGGGGCAGTATCTGGATGGCTTTTCCTTCAGTCTCTGCTCTAAACTTTGTCTCCATATTTCCTCCTTTGAGTATATTGTTCCCCCTTCTAAGAAGGACTGAAGCATCTGCATTTTGGTCATCCTTCTTGAGCTTCATGTGGTCTGTGAATTATGTCTTGGTTAATTCAAACTTTTGGGCTAATATCCACCTATCAGTGAATGCATGCCATGTGTGTCTTTCTTGTGATTGGGATATCTCCTCACTTGGGATATTTTCTAGTTCCACCCATTTGTCTAAGAATTTCATGAAGTCATTGTTTTCAATAGCTAAGTAGTACTCCACTGTATAAATGTACCCCATTTTCTGTATCCATTCCTCTGTTGGAGGACATCTGGGTTCTTTCCAAATTCTGGCTGTTATAAATAAGGCTGCTATGAACATAGAAGAGCATGTTTCCTTGTTATATGTCAGAGCATCTTTTGGGTATATGCCAAGGAGTGGTATATCTGGGTCCTCAGGTAGTACTATGTCCAATTTTCTAAGGAACCTCCAGACTGATTTCCAGAGTGGTTGTACCAGCTTTTGATCCCACCAACAATGGAGGAGTGTTCCTCTTTCTCCACCCCCTTGCCAGCATCTGCTGTCACCTGAGTTTTTGATCTTAGCCATTCTGACTGGTGTGAAGTGGACTCTCAATGTTGTTTTAATTTGCATTTCCCTGATGACTAAGGATGTTGAACATTTCTTTAGGTGTTTCTTAGTCATTTGATATTCCTCAGTTGAGAATTCTTTGTTTAGCTCTATAGCCCACTTTTATTAGGGTTATTTGATTCTCTGGAGTCTAAGTTCTTGAGTTCTTTGTATATATTGGATATTAGTCTCTATCGGATGTAGGATTGGTAAAGATCTTTTCCAAATCTGCTGGTTGCTGTTTTGTTCTATTGACAGTGACCTTTGCTTTACAGAAGCTTTGCAATTTTATGAGGTCCTTTTTATAGATTCTTGATCTTAGAGCATAAGCCATTGGTCCTATGTTCAAGAAAGTTTCCCCTGTGCCTATATGTTCGAGGTTCTTCCCCACTTTTTCTTCTTAGTTTCAGTGTGTCTAGGTTTATGTGGAGGTCCTTGATCCACTTGGACTTGAGCTTTGTACAAGGAGATAAGAATGGATCGATTTGCAGTCTTCTACAGGCTGTCCTCCAGTTGAACCAGCACCATTAGTTGAAATTGCTGTCTTTTTCCACTTGATGGTTTTAGCTCCTTTGTCAAAGATCAAGTGACCAGAGTGTGTGGGTTCATTTCTGGGTCTTCAATTCTATTCCATTGATCCACCTGCCTGTCTCTGTACCAATACCATACAGTTTTTATCACTATTGCTCTATAAAACAGCTTGAGGTCAGGAATGGTGATTCCCCCAGAAGTTCTTGTATCATTGAGAACTGGAAAGGAAACCAGAGGTCACCTGGTTTAACTTTGTCATTTGCAGAGATGCAGCCTCAAAGTATCTTAATAGCCCACAGAAGGAAAGGACCTGCGTCCCGGCTTCCAATGTAAGAACTAGAGATTTGGGGTCACATAGACCTGATTTGAAAGTCTCATTCTGCTATTTAGAAAATGTGATGGAGGATTTCTATCAAGGTCTGCCTTCAAATCTGCAAGAGGAAATTATGTCCAATTAATCTTCTAGTTACTATGAGACAGAGGCCAGGTCACATATGAGCCAGGTACCTGCAGCCAGAGCCTTCTTGATTAGTGATGACTCCGGTGCCCCAGGATCTTGAATGAATACATAGTAAACTCTGGAAAAATAAAAGGAGATTCATAATGCATGGTGGTTATCATATTTTCTTCTTTTCTTACCATTAGCTTTTGGGCAGACCAAGAGTTTTATTTTATTCAGTTGAAATTATTCTTCATGTAATTACTAATTTGCAAAATATCATAAGAAAAATACAGAAAGAACTTGTATTGTATCCTGCCCCCATAGTAACATTTTGAAAACCTGTCATCGAACATCACATGGACTTATTGTGGCTAATAGCTATTAAAACATCAGAGAATTTGTTTCAGCCTGCGTTGCCTCAACTCAAAACTGAGATTACAGAAGTCCCAGAATTGCATCATTATTCAAATAGAAAAAAATATATAGCGCGTACCTCAATGCGTGGCTCACAAATTGTTATTAATTTTATGTAATTTGGAGCAACATCTTGACTTGAGCATCAGATGAGACCATTAGATTAATGGACAGAGTGCAGCAGAGACGCTTCGACCTTGGCCAAGGAGCTGAACCTTTATGTTCAGGGCTATTTGGAAGTTGGACCAAAGGCATCCATCTGCTAATGCATAAGTATATCTGGATGAGTTTGATACCGTGCACTGGTCTCTCTTGCTTTTGTTTCCGATGGACTCCCTATTCTCCTTTGCTTTCTTGGCTCTATCTCAGAAACTTCTCGATTCCTCACGTCCTATCTCATTTCTGCCCTTTTTCTAATACGGCTTCCTTAATCTCTGATGGTGTTCACTCTGTCTCTGCTTCGTTCCTTCCCAGATCTACCTGCTAATATCAACAAAAACCTTTTCCCTGCCCTTTATTTTTCCTTCTCCCTGTCCAGCTTTTAATGTCCAAATCAGGTTAAGCAGCATCCTTCGGGGAGGAACTTTTCAGACAGGATTAGCTCCATGATCACACCATAGCTCCCTAGCCTGCTTTTTCTCTTAGCATCCTGGTTCTGTACTTCAGAGAGCATTACCCCATGTCCTTGTGTGTTGTCTTAATGTCTGTTCACCAGGACATGGAGTGGAGGCTGGGAGAGGGTGACCTTGTTCACCATTGGCAATACTTACCATAGTGCCTGCCATTGAATGGGTAGTCAATAAATTACCCATCACTTGGATGAATGAATACATTTAATAACATAAGCTTAGCTTTGGGTGAGGAGACAGTATGCAGGTCTGGTAGAATAGTGGCTGGTATTTCTTTTAGTGTATGACTCATCTAGATTCAAGGCTGTTCAGTGTATAAAAATACACTTTTGTAGGGTGATTTCGTTTTTTTTTTTTCTTTTTTCCTTCCCCGTCTTTCTTTTGTTTTCCTGTGGGAATCTTCATGTAATTATATCTTGCAAAATACCTCAAACGATGGCCAAGATGATTTCAGAATGGAAGACAAACCGAAAATAGAGATGAATGTTTGCGTTGGCGTACTGAAAAGTTGTGAACGTGGCACTGTCTTCGAGGTACCTCAGCACAGTGTTCCGCTCTGCCTCATTTGCCTCAGGTGACAAAAGCATCCTCTTTTAGGCCAACTGAGGTCATATTTGCTGCAAGCATATGGATTCCAAATACAAGGGCTTCACTCTAGGTATGTGGCTGAGGTAAATATAACGTTTACTCGCATTGCCTGCTATGGTGCCTCATGAGTTTGAAAGAATTAAAAAGCAGGGTTCGTTCTAAATTATCTGTATTTCCTTCCCCAGCGTTTTCCAGACCCTGCTTTGGCACATTGTTCTTGCTTCTTAGTCCTTCTGACTGTGGCAGGATGAACCCTTCCTGCCCTTCTCGTTCTTAGCGCTTTGGATTGGAGGGAGTTTCAGGGAACTGTTTACCTTATCGCTTACAAGGAGTCTGTTTCAGAAGGTCCTGGTTACCAGGGGCTTCTGTGCTAGAATATCTAGATAAGTACTATAAAAAAATTCAGATTCCAGAACCATGTGGTCTAAGGTTATCACTCAGTAAGTTTGAAATAGGACCCAAAACCCCTTTTTTGTTTGTTTGTTTTGAAGAGGACATTGACATATGACTGAGTTTGGAGACTGCTTTTGTGGGATTCTGTCGCCTAGAGACCTTTGTGCCAATTGATGTCTTCATGTGCCAATCTGTTTGCACACGCACAGTATCAGGGTTCTAGTTTTTACAGAGAAGCATTGCTTCAGCCCATGGCCTCAGTCAGCCCAGTCTCTCAACCCAACCCATCGCCCATAGGTTCTTGAATGTTCCACAGATTCCTTAACATTGGCCTGTGGTTGGACTAGGGTTGCCTCCTCTGAGAGTCTCTGGAGTTTTGATTGGGTAGGATTTTCTTGCCTCGTTAGGGTTTCCTTTGTGTCCCCCTGCCTTGTGTTAGTTACTTTATGACTTCTGTGAGAAATTATCTGATAAAAGCAGCTTAGGGAAGGAAGGATTTATTTTGGCTTGCTGTCTAGGGCTGCACAGTCCCTCATGGCAGAAGAGCTTAGGGGCAGGAGGGTGAGACAGATGCAGGGATAAGAGAGATGAATGCACGTTCATCTCACTTTCTCATTTTATTTGGTCGAGGACCCCAGGCCATGGGATGTCTGCTCACATACAGGATGGGCATTCTGTCTTCAGTTAAACCTTTCTGGAAACATCGTTATAGACACACCCAGAGGTGTGTTTCCATGGTGACTGTTAAACCCAGTCAAGCTGGCAATGAACTTATCTATCAGAGTCTTCCCTTTCCTTTCACATTTATTGATTTGCCCGGCCCTGTGGATGCTAGGTAGTTGCAGACCAAGCGAGTTGCTTGTTTACTTTTCTTCCTTCCTTATTACTGGCTGAGCTTCTGCAAAGAATACTGGTACCTCTGTCACTTTCAGGCACAGGGAGAAAAGTTAAAGAAATCATAGTTAAATGAGCCAAGGCATGAATTGATGTCTAATAATGAAACCTAAATGACCTTGTCCTTTGAATGGGGGCCACTGCTATAGTTATGCTGTCCTCTGTTGGAGAAAATGTATCTCCTGTAGCAGACACATATTTTACTAGGAAAAATGAGTCATATCCAATAATTGATACTTTGAATAGTAGGAAACCAGAAATGTGAAAGCAAATTAACTCCTGTGTGCCTTTAGCATGTTTGTTTGTTTGTTTGTTTTTTTTAACATGATAGGCAGCAGTCATGTGTATTAGATTCTAAAGCTATAAAGGACACACAGGACAGAACTTCCTCCAGTCCCCGCCTCCAGACACCAGTTTCTCCAGTGAAGAAGCAGTCCCTGTTTGAGGGTTACGGCTTTTCAAAGACAGAGGGTAATGTATGCTGGGTGACCGTCTGCTCCTTGCCTGTTACCGACTATGTGTCTTGGCACATGTCTTACAGGAATGAGCCTACAAGGCATTTCGTTTTGTCTCAGCCTCTTCCATAGCTTCCAAGTATCCTGCTCTTGAGTATATCTAATTCACTCTGTGAATTCTTTACTGGTGGTTTTGTAAGTTTCAATTTTGGGCTGAAATGAGTTCGTTCCTTTCCATGTGTCACTTTGTAAATGCTTGGGAATATGTAGGAAAATTCCCCAGTGTTATATTTGCTAACTTACTGGATCCATGCCTTATCATTTTCCCATCATGCCCAATATATTAATTACCCTGTTTAATATCATTCCAAACCTTCAGTATCTGATGGTCCTTGTAAGCTCTGCCCACCTAGCACACCTTCTTTCAGATGCTGCAGTATGAGTTGTATGACTTTTTTATATTTATATTTTATTTTTAGCTAATTTATTATTTTATTTATTTACATCCTAAATGTTGCCCCCTCTCCCAGTCCCCCTCCTAGAGTTTTGCACCCCATCCTCCCTTGCCTTTGCCTCTAAGAGGGTGCTCCCCCCTTACTCCCTGCCCCAGTATCCTCCTTCCCTGGGGCATCCAGTCTCTACAGGTTCAGCGGAGTCCTCTCCTACTGAAGCAAAACAGGGCAGTCCTCTGCTACGTATGTGCTGGGTCCATGTACGCTCTTTGGTTGGTGACTTAGTCTCTGGGAGCTCCCAGGAGTCCAGGTTAGTTGATACTTTTGGTTTTCCTCACCCTAACTCTTCCATAGGGGTTCCTGATCTCAGTCCAATTCTTGGCTGTCTGCGTCTGTCTCAGTCAGCTATTGCTGGAGCCTCTCAGACGATAGCTATGCTAGGCTCCAGTTGCATTGTATGAATTTTATAGGGAGTCCTACAGAAGAATCGGTCCACCCCAGGTAGAAATGGCATTGACAGAACAAAGAATTCTGTGCAAGCAGGAGCACAAGTGACTCCAGGCAGCTGCATCATTGACAAGTCCCGCCCCAGCATGGCTGACTCACAAGCAGCTGTATTGTCTAGTATTTCCAACCCCTGGTCAATTTTCCACCACCTCTATATTCCAGCATCCCCAGGGCTGTGTGCAGCAGGGCAGGACAGAGGGCAGCTGGACTCACAGGTGGATCTTATGATTTCTTCACTCTCCCGCTAGGGGCTGTGGATGGTTTCATTAAGTTACGTTTTTCTGCTTATTTTTCTTGCCAAGGACTATAGGTCATCACAACCACTCTGCCCATGACAGCAGTGCTTATGTGTAGCCTGGGGAAATAGCTGCATCATATTCTGTTAGGCGCACCTGGTTAAAATAAATTGAAGATATTTACAAGCGGCATAAACTCTAAAAAGTCATGTGACCATTCAGGTGGTGTTTTCAGATGCTCATAGTTATAAATTGAGCTCACAACCCATTTTTTTAAGATATTTAGATAATCATCCTGAGTGAGCTAACCCAATCACAGAAAGACATACATGGTATGTACTCATTGATAAGTGGCTATTAGCCCAAATGCTTGAATTACCCTAGATGCCTAGAACAAATGAAACTCAAGACGGATGATCAAAATGTGAATGCAGATCGCTCCTGAGAGACACAGCCAGAATACAGCAAATACAGAGGCGTATGCCAGCAGGAAACCACTAAACTGAGAACAGGACCCCTGTTGAAGGAATCAGAGAAAGAACTGGAAGAGCTTGAAGGAGCTCGAGACCCCATATGTACAGCAATGCCAACCAACCAGAGCTTCCAGGGACTAAGCCACTACCCAAAGACTATACATGGACTGACCCTGGACTCTGACCTCGTAGGTTGCAATGAATATCCTAGTAAGAGCACCAGTGGAAGGGGAAGCCCTTGGTCCTGCTAAGACTGAACCCCTAGTGAACTAGACTGTTGGGGAGAGGGCAGCAATGGGGAGGGTTGGGAGGGAACACCCATAAGGAAGGGGAGGGGGGAGGGGATGTTTGCCCGAAACCGGGAAAGGGAATAACACTTTAAAATGTATATAAGAAATACTCAAGTTAATAAAAAAAAAAGATATTTAGATAATTTATAAGGTGTGATTTTTTTCCCATAATTTATCTTTTTATTCATATTACATCCCAATCACAGCCTCCTCCTCCGTTCCCTCTCCCAGTCCTGTCCTTTCTTCTTGGAATTTCATCAATGTTTTCTCTTGAAGAGGGAATAGTCCCTATGTGTGATTAAGAAATCTGAACATAGAGGCAATAGTAAAGTTGCTTCTTGACTAAAATAGTGGACCCGTGGTTGCTATGCACCAGCGGGTCACGTTAAGCAGAACGGTTCTGTTACTCTTACGTTAAAGGATCACTTCTCAGACCTGAGCAACGGGCATACATTGTATTTGAAATAGCTAACGAGATGATTCGCCTTCACTTTAGCCCATAAACGGGCAGCGTTGAGGGTCAGAGCATAAGAGCGGTATTTTAAACATGTGGCTTTTTTTTCCTTTTAAGTGAAATTTCTTTGACCTGAGTACTTTCTTCCTTGCTAATGATGAAACTTAGGACATTCAGAAATATACTTTAGAAAAGAAAGAAAATACACCCGCTCTTGTCATATAAATGCAAATTTTTCTCCAGTTTTTAAAAATGATACTTATGGTTTTACTCATTTGGACTATTATGCCGCATAATCTGAATGGGAGTCTGATTTTTCAACTATTGTTATGGTGTGTGTGTGTGTGTGTGTGTGTGTGATTCTAAAATTAAAAAACCCTTTTAATGATGCATGAATATTCTACCTTATAGGCACAACATAACTTATTTGATCATTTTCCCACCATAGGACAGTTATATTTTCAACTTTTAACTCATAAAATATGTTACAGTTAATAATCAGTGAATATAGGGCTTCATATATGATGGCCTTGCTATGTAAAATGAAAGTGGAAATACAGGTTCAAAATGTATAAATACTTTAAAATTCTTAATATTCAATACGAAATGCTTCTAACAAGTCTCTGCTAATTCGTATCTGTGTAGTCAGCTGCTCCATTCTCGTTTCACTGTGCTCCCAAGCACTGTTACTTCAAAGCCATACATGTTGCAGTGCTTAGCTTCCTTGTTAGTTAACTATAATATTTTTTGAGGTAGGGTCTCAATATGTAGTTTTGCAAGGCCTGGAAGTTTCTGTGCAAGCCAGGCTCTGCTTACCTCTGCCCCCTGAGTTAAATATTTTAAAAGTTGGTTATACATTTTTCCTTCTGTTAAATATTTATCCTCACCTGCCTTCTTGTATTTCTAAATGAAATTTACTATTTTGATCATTCTTCTTTTTTCATTAACTTACTTTCCTCCCTCCTCCCCTCTTTTCCTCCCTCCCTCCATCCCTCCCTCTCTTCCTTCCTTTCTTTCGTTTCTTTCTTTCCTTCTTTCTTTATTTCTCCAGTCATGTTTGGTTCTAGTCTAGTTCTCTGGGCTATTGAGCCTCTGGTTCCTGGCCCTCCAAGGAGTGTCAGCCAATGGGCTCCCTCTCATGGCATGGGTTTCAAGTTAGAGAATTCACTGGTTGGCCACTCCTACAAGTTCATATAAGCTTTATTTTTATGATCACATATGTTTCCCTAGGTAATTCTGGTTGTCTGTCATTTGGTTTTTCCTAAATAAACAAGTTCAGAAGTGTTAATCAAATCAAATCTTATAAATGCTTCCATTATAAATGCTTATAAATGCTTCTTATAAATGATTCCATTGCTTTAGATACCTGCCCATTTATGGTTTCTTCTTTTTTCTTCTTCTTCTTCTTCTTCTTCTTCTTCTTCTTCTTCTTCTTCTTCTTCTTCTTCTTCTTCTTCTTCTTCTTCTTCTTCTTCTTCTTTCCTCCTCCTTCTCCTCCTTCCTGTTCCTCCCTCTTCCCCTCCTTCTTCCTCGTCCTTCTCCCCCTCTTCTTGTTCCTCCTCCCTTTTCCTTCCTCTCCTCTTCCCTCCTCCTCTTCCTCCTCTCCTCCTCCTCTTCTCCTCCTCCTCCTCCTCCTCTTCCTCCTCTCCTCCTCCTCTTCCTCCTCTTCCTCTTCTTCTTTTCTTCCTCCTCCTCTTCCTCCTCCTTCTTCTTTGAATTTTAAAACTATAATTAAGTAATAATGACAGAACTGTAGCAATGGCTTAGTGTTTAAGAGCACTGGCAGCTCTTCCAGAGGTCTTTGGTTCAATTCCCTGCACCCACATGGCAGTTCACAACTGTCTGTAACTCCAATCCCAAGGCACCTGGCACCCCCTTCTGAACTTCATGATCACTGCATGCATGTGTTACAAAGATATACATGCAGGCAGGACACATGCATAAAATAATAATAAAATAAAGAAAATTAATGCAAGATTCTTAAAGCAGTAATTCTGTAACACATCACCCAGTGCTAAACGTGAAGAGACAAAGGAAAGCAAACTAGAGGGACAAGTGAAGCCAACTGTGGAGGAAGGCTTCATCAGTCAGAAATCAACAGCATCCTGCACAGTGATGGAGTGGGCTGGGCATGAGGGAGATATTCCAGCAGAGGGATCAATAAACAAAGACCCCTAATGGGAGCACATCCAACACCTCCACAGAATACCAGGAAGATTAGGGTAGTAGAGCTCAGTAGCAAGGAAGGGAAGAAGAAGTTGAGATCTGAGAGGGAATGATCTGATTCACACTCCAGTTTGGGTGTTTGACATTTTATCCTCAGTAACATAAGGACTGTCACTGGGCTTCAAGTATTCAAGTGGCCTTGCATGACTTTCTTTGAAAGATATTATTCTAGGTGCTTGATGGAGTACAATAGCTAAAAGTCTAAGTAGAAGTGAAAGCAGAACTGGGACCCGGAGAGCCATCTCCCATGTGAAGGTAACAGCAATCAGGCCAGTGTGGACGATCATGTTTGTTGGGGTAAGGCTTCAGAGAAGTAATAGTCTTTCCAGTTCTCAAGTTCCTATGGGCAACCTAATTCTTTTACTGTTTGTTGAATTAATTGTCCTGGCTTATAATTTATCAGAATATTGCGATTTTTAACTATTTTAATTATTTTCATAGAATTTGATATTTATCTCTAACATTTATATTCCTTTTTCCTTTTTGGAGTTCTTTTTTCTTTCTTTTTCGGAGCTGGGGACCGAACCCAGGGCCTTGCGCTTGCTAGGCAAGCGCTCTGCCACTGAGCCAAATCCCCAACCCCTCCTTTTTCCTTTTTAAGTGTGTGCATTTTCAATATTAATGGCAAAAGTAATACACTTAGTTTATCTAAAATGTATATTTTATATTTATATTGTATATATTAAGTCATACATATGAATGTAATATAAAGTATATATTATATGCATTGTATATATTTAATCAATAAAATTAGATGTGCATATTAGATTACACTCAGGTGGAAGTAATAGGTTGAAGTTAAACTGAATGGACCTTAGTTCTCGAGCTTTATGAGGGCATTAGGGTTACAGGTTTCTATTGTTCTAGAAGTGATCATTTGACTCTGATGACCATGATCCTTGGGTTTACAAATCTGTTGCCTTTATCAAAACATTAATTACTGCAGTCTAGGCAAGAGGAAGGAAGAAAATACCAGGGCCAGTTGAAATTGTTCGTTTTTCAGTCAGGAAACATGTTTCTCTGGAACCTCTAGTCGTCATCTGATTACTTCTTGGCCAGAACTAGGATATATATATATCTGCTCTCAGTGTCAAGAGTGTCTTGAAATGAGAGTCTTTCAGCCTTAAATACATGCTAAATTTTCCTACCAAGGAATAGTGGACTTAACTAATCAAGGATAAGTTTGGAACTCTAAATTAAAATCAGGTATTGCCCCCAGAGGGAAACATTACCTACAATGGATATCTAATAGAAAAATGAATACAGGTAAGTTCGAAAGAAAATATACACATGTTCTGGCCAATATTCTATAAAAATCAGGGAATCTGTGATATTTTAACATGCAAATTAAACACCAGTAATTTTCACATTTGTTCGTCAGGCTGTTTATTTAAATAAACTCGACAGCCTTCAATGCTGGAGCATGAAGTAGGATGTCCCTGGTTCACATGACTAAGGGAATTATAACTCGGTATAACCTTCCTTGGATCAAGTTAATAATTCATGTGTGTCTGTAACGGAATCCCACTGAGGGCTTGTTGGGCATTTCTCTAATGACAAATGATGTCAAGTATCTTTGCAGAGGTCTTGTGACCATCTAAATCTCCTCTGTGGTAAGTCATCTATTTACATCTCTTGCCCATCTTCCCTACTTAATCATAGCCATTTTCTTAGAAATATGGAGCTGTTTCTGCTTTTCTGGATATCAGCTCTTTGCCTAGGACATGGGTAGCACATATCTATGTAGTGCAGTTGGCCTGTTAAAGCTTGCTTATACTCTTCTGAACAGAACATTGAATTTAATACCATCTAACCCCCATCCTCTCTCTTTTCCCTTCCTTCTTCTTCTCCCCCACCCCTGTGTGTGTTGTTGGGAATTGAACCTGGGGCTTCCTGCACAACAGAGAAGTCCTCTACCACTGAACTAACATCTGCAGCTTTGTCTTTGGTTTCATTGCTAATGAATTGTGTATTTTGTGTATGAATTTTTCTATCTTCATGAGAATAATTCATAATGTAATGTTCTAGAAGATGGGTTGGTTTTACCTTCATGTTTGTATGTAGGTAAAGTATTACAAAAACAAACAAACAAATAAACAAACCACTGCCCTCTCCAGGGATTGCAGGGAGAATGTCTCCTTTGCCACTGCTCTCTTTTTGAACTCTTGCTTCTGTCCTGCTGGTCTACCTGTCAGTCATTCACTAGTCCCACTCTTCCTTAACTTCTGCGTTTTTTAACTCTGGTTTTAAAACCTAGTGTGCCTCTCTTTATTTATTCTTTCGGTTTAGAACCTAGAGAGTCTCCCATTACCTCTCTGGAGAAATTAGAGCACATTTCCTTGTCCTATTCAAGTACAACATTGATGAAAATATACCCATAATTGTTGCACATGTATGCTGCTTACCACAGGCTAAGATAGACTCTCTTTCCCCTCCACAAACAGCTCAGGGAGCCAAGTACGGTAGAACTGTGGTCTTCCTGCTCTCGCATTTATTATGGTGGTTGAGTGTTTGATATCTACCTGCTTTCTGACCATCTCCATGTTACCCATCACTACTGTTTTGTGCTTCCACAGTGAACAGTTTTATGTCAGTTTACATACATGATTCCAATCTTAGTTACTTATTATTGCTTTTTTGTTTGCTCATTCTGGGTTTGTAGCCCCTAATGAGCAGCATCTTCATGAATCCTGTGAGTTCAAAATCTGTCTTATTTTCTTGAAAATGCCTCCGCTTTGCATATGAATAGTAAGGTTGCCAAGTATAGATTTCTCCAGAGATTATAACTTTTCTCGTCTTCTCATTATGTAGTTTCTTAGACACTCTAAGAGGTTTATTTTTTCTTTTTCTTCTTTTTTTTTAATGGCTTTCTGACCTTCTTTGTAGCCGACGAGCATCCCATTGATCCCATGATGCATTTGGTTGTAATTGTCATTATTTCTGTTTATCTAACTACTTTCCCTTTTCTTTGAAAGAGTAAATTTTTACCAGCTATGCATACTTGGATTAAGTTTAGACATAATGTCTCCCTTCGACTATAAAAAAAATCTTTGGTTTGAGTCTCATCTCCCTTATTATTTTATTTTGGAATTTGTATGTACATAAGGTTGAATATTTGGTTGCTCATATTTCTTGATGGATTGCTTGTGTTTCTTCATTTTTCTTTGCTGCATTATCTTCTGCCTCCCAGCTTTACCACCTAATTTAACTGCTTGCTCTCTCAAGGTGGTGTCTCTTAGATTCCTTTCCAAGACAATCTTTCTTCTCACAGATCCATGTCCTGGGCCTCTTTGCTCACTCTATTAAATATGTTTAGCTTTTAATGTTTTGAATATCTTTACTTATATATTACATTTTATTAATATTCATTAATGGAACATGTCATGGAGCCCAGTGTGCTCTTTTAACACATCCACACCACATGCACTGGTACAATCCAGCTTTCTTTTATCTCCCTTTAATCTTGTCATCTTATGCCAGCCTTTGCCAGTCACTATTTTCTTTTCTGCTTGTATTTTCAGTGGTTCTGTCAACAGGAGAGGGCATGTCATGTGGTTCTAGTTTTTCTGTCTCTGGCCTATTTCACTTAACATAATACCCTCCATGTGTATCTGTTCTGTTGCAAATGCAAGATTCTATTCTTTGTGGCTGAGTAATATTTTCCTTGTGAATTAATATCACATTTTAAAGTTCTTCCTCCATTGATGGGCACCTAAGTTGATTTCATTCTTTAACTATTACAAGTAGTATCTTTAAAAAACGTTTCTATTTCTTTAATTATTGAGATACACACTATTTTATTCTGCTAACCTCCCAGACAGTATTTCATTTCCTGATGTTTTGTGCTTCCTGATCAGGTATTGGGTGCCTTCCTTGTGTCAGTGGCTAGGGGATTCCATTTCTTGCTTTCAAGCGTGTCTTTCTATTGCTTTCTTTGTTATATATGTATGTTTCATTTATTTTTTTAATGTCAGCTTCATTCACCATAGCTGATTTTCTCCCCCTTATTTCTGTTTTTTCTTCAGTAGCATCTAGTTTCTGTTCTTTGATTTAATTATTATCAGCAAAACAACTGAATGCTACATTGAAGATAGTCTATAGTCTATAAAAAAGAAATAATAATAATAATAATAACAATAATAATAATAACAATAATAACAGCTCCCCATTATCCTATCATTAGTCAAAGGGGTTGTATTTGTCCTCTGATGTTCCCTAAATCTTTATTTGTGGAGCTCTCTAGTTAAAATCATGCTATTTATTTAATGTGTATACCAATCCTGGTTTATACTTTTTCTGTGTTTCAAAGTAATCTTCAAATCACATTGAGTGGCTCAGAATAGACTTTTGAATTGGCACCCTGTCATGCTTAGAGAGGTTCTTGTTTCTAGTTTTTCACTGTTATAAACATTTTTTCCCAAAACATTGTTGCAGCTCTTACGTTATATGGTTAACATCTGGGGAAAGGGTTTAAACTAAAGCTTCTTGTGCAAGTTTTGCCAACTTGACCTTTGAAGGGACTCTCTTTCTAGCCTGGCAGCAGGAATACTTGGGCATAACAGTGGAAAGCACTTCTTTTAACATCGATGTGTACAAGAAAGTCTGTGCATCCTACAGGACTCAGAGCATTTGGTTAAATGATTTTGGCTGTTTAGACAGTTTCTGTTTTTACCTCTAATTGCAAGTGCTGATATTAGCAAACCATACATTGTAGGATCACGATCGTTATCATTATTATCATTATAGACTTGTTCATCTTAACCAGGAAGAAAACAATTGCTGTACAGGTAAAGGAACCTTTCCTAGTCTATAGTAGAAGCTAGCAGTATGTCTGAAGTAAGCTTGTTTTGCCTTTCCGGAAATACAAATATGGGAAATACCCATTTAGCTCCATTTATGACTCTATCCTCAGGACTGAGAGACTGGAAATCAAATAAAGCATAGGGTGTGTCCTCCTAGCCAGTTAGGGGAAACAGATACATCAATAATTGAAGAGTTTTCAGGGAATAATAATTATATGGAGTAGGGATACGGATGTCGGACAGCCATTTCAGCTCCACAGAGCAAGTGAATTTGGAAGGCAGCAAAACATAAAGAGAAGTTTTGTGAACTGAAACAAGACCATAATGAAACCAGGTTGTCCTAGCAGAAGTGAGGGCACCCAGATATGGGACCAAAGGAGTTTCATATAGCAAGGGAGTCACAGAGTGACAGGACACAAGGCAAGAGTCAGATGGTGCTTGTCCTGCCAAGCAGTGTAGACTTCATGCAATGGAAGATCTTAAAACATTTAAGAGGGAAACCTGCTTGGCAGGACTTTATGAGCGATGTGGGGGTAAGGCTGTGTAGAGATGAGAAGCATGACTCTGAGGCCTATTCATCTTTCCTGGACGGCTGCAGCCATCATATTTAAGACAGTAGACTTGTATCAGTAGAAGCAGTGTGGTACATACCGGATGATAGAAACCCTCATCAGTCATACGGAGATTAGGAGGTCATCTAGACACATCTGGAGGTCATAGCCAGAGGTCATGCACATTCCCAGTGTGTAACACTTCTCATTTATTTCAGATAGAGTTTAATAAGAAGGTTGAGGATGTCAAATTTTATTCTGCAAGGGTTAGAAAAATCTTAAGTGGGGAGTCAAATGGACAGTAGAGTTTCCTGGATGGTAGAGCTCATCAGTACACAGCAAGCGTTGGTGATAGTAATAACCGATGTTCATGGTCCACATGGTGCTTCACATTCTTGACAATAGTTAAGCCTTACTCCAGCCCCCTACCTCTGGGAGACAAAAGCATACAGAGTGTAATTCCTTACATAAGATAATGAATTCCAATATGAACAGAGATGTGTACCAACTCCAAGGCCTCCACTCCAAATGAACTCCACCATAATGCCTCCTTGTGAGGTTGGTGGATTGAACAATGTGATCATGGGGTTTTCCAAGTTCTGCTCTCAATAACTTGAGCCATCCATGTGAAATAAAAGGTCTCATCTCTTGCACCAGTTGCGTTTGAGGAAAGTGATATGAAGGGAAGAAATCAGTGGATCTCAGATGTCCTCTGAGTTTGCAATAGGATAATGAGTTCCTGAAGCCAAACTTAAAATAGCCCAAATACCTACTTTTCTCTTAAAAGGGATTTTCTCACTAAGTCAACTAATGGAAGAAAGCAAAATCAATTAGATGTGGTGATCCGGGCTTCTAGTCCAGGCGTTGGAGATGTTGAGGCAGCAGGATCGTGAGTTTGCGATCAACCTAGGCTACATGAAAAAAACTTTTAAAAATAAATTGGAAAGAGACAAAGTGAATCCAATCAAACCTAAGGTTCAATTGAATCTCTCATTTGAAGTCAAGCCACTACAACTAGAAAATGAAATATGACATGCATTAAATCCTAAACAGTGATGTATGTTTGAAAATACAATTTCTATCTTCTGTGATACATAATTGAAGATATACTAGGGAGAGAAAGTCTTCATTAAGCTTTTGTATACTATACTATATACTTTTGTATTTGATAAATAAAACCATAGTCCTCATACTAAGTTAGATATTGTCTATACATGGGTAATTAACTTCTACTCTCAGCCTTTTCTTCTTAGAAACATTAACCCCTTGGTTAAACAAACAAACAAATAAAACTTTCAATTGCTTCAATTTGACAGCCTGTCATTTGCACATAAACTAAGGTTTTTTTTCTTTCCCTGAACCCCCAATCAATGACTACTAATTTTATTGAATAATGTCTTCTTGACTTATAATTCTTTAACAAGTTAAGGTTTCTGTCTCCTAATAAATGTGGAGTAGTACTTCACAATTTGGGGTCCATTATTTTCTTTCTTTTTTCTTCCATTTTTATTAAATTGGGTATTTCTTATTTACATTTCAAATGTTATTCCCTTTCCCAGTTTCCTGTCCATCAGCCCCCAGCCCCTTCTCCTCCCCTTCTATATGGGTATTCCCCTCCCCCATCCACCCCCTGTTACCACCCCCCAACAATCCTCTACACTGGGGGTCCAACCTTGGCAGGACCAAGGGCTTCCCCTTCCACTGGTGCCCCAACAAAGCTATTCACTGCTACCTATGCAGTTGGAACCAACCAACCATTCTTTTCTTAAATCAGCTTTCTGTTTCCTGCCAGTGACTTCACTGTAACAAGCTCTTTTACCATCTTCTCTGCTTGTTCTCTTTCTCTACCTCTAGTTGCCTCATTTGCTAATCATTCATACCAATGACGACTGAAACCTGTATTAAAAGGAAGATTCTCAACATTGTTAAGTTGGAACAGGAACGGGTTACAAACTAGAATTTTGAGTCATCCTATATGTTTGTTTTCGTGCAAAGGAAGTCAAGCTTTGGGCAAAATGTTACCTAAGCAACACATTCAAAAAGGGCTGTCTAGGGCCTCACTCATGTCTCACCTCTGTGGTGTTCCTCAAGGATTTCCAATTTGGTTCCCTCTACCCTAGTAGGCTTTAACTGTTTGTTAACTTGACAGAGGCTAGAGTCATCTGAGAAGAAAGCCTCAGTTGAGGAATTGCCAAGTCAGATTGGCCAGTGGGCCATGTCTATAAGGTATTGTCTTGATTGTTAATTGATGAAGAGGTCCCAGCCCACTGTGGGCAGCACCATCCCTAGACAGGTGGTGTGTAAGAAGGCTAACCAAGTATGAGCTTGTGAGCTGCAAACTACTGTGCAGCATCCTTAATGGTTTCAGCTGCATTTCCTTGACTGGAAGTTCCCTAGTTGGAGGTCCTCCTGTGTGGCATAGCAAACAGTCTCACCTTCAGTTTCTGCCATATGTTTCTGTACTGACACCTCTTACCTATAAACCGTGACCTGTAAATTTAAGATGAAGTTAACACTCTCCTCTCCAGCTTGTTTTGGTCGGAGGATTTTGTTTCAATGGCAGAAAGGGAACCAGAGCATCTCCCTTTTAGAATGGAGTACAGTACAGTGGCTCCTTTCTCTTCCATGGATTCGTCTTACCCAGTTAAACATGAGCGGCAACAGCTTGCACCACATTTTAGCAGGAGCTTTAACATCCACAAGTGCTAGCTTTTGATAGTGGCCGTGCTGTCAGCTTGAACAAGTAAGTGATGAGGTAAATAGAGTCATTCAGTTAACTTGTCAAGGAAAAGTGATGCAAGCAAGAAGAGTCCTCATTTTTAGACATTGCTGACACTTGTTGACTTGTTACTTCAACAGAATCCAGTCTGCCTTGACTAATATAACAACCTGTTTAATATCACAGGCTCATAAAATGCATAACAGATGAAACTTATTTTTAAAGATTAAAATGTATCTCTCTCTCTCTGTGTGTGTGTGTGTGTGAGAGAGAGAGAGAGAGAGAGAGAGAGAGAGAGAGAGAGAGAGCATGCATTGCCGTCAGAGGTCAGAAGAGGACACCATATTTGCTGAAGTGACAGGCAGCTATTGGCTACCCAGAGTAGGTACTTGGAAACCAATTTGGGGTCTTCTGCCAGTGTAGCAGCATGTGCCTTTAACTGCTGAGCCATCTCTTCAGCCCTCAGATGAAAGTTTCATGATACCCTCTAAACACTAGCTGCAAATGATTGGATGACTTAAAACTTTAGGGGACTTTCAAGTGTTCACTCAAAGAGAACACACTTTGCTCCAATCCCTTCAGAACAGTTCAACTTACCATACACCGGTTTGGTGTGTATAAATCCACATCTGCTCTAAAGGATCTTTGATCACAGGCTTGAGGGCTCATTTGCTTTTAATCCTGGGCATGTGACACCATGCATAGCATTTCGTAGACACTTAACAGTGTTGTACAATGAATGGACAGGACCAGAAAAATGCCTGGCATATAATAAGTGGTCAGTGAATGTTTGCTGTCGACTATGTTAATACATGTGGTTACGCAGAGTGTGCTGCCGAGACGTCGCTCCTCAGTAGCACTTCAACCCCTGCCTCAGGTGCAAAGCATCAGTTCGATGGAGATGCCCAAGCTGTATCTTCTCTGCACCCAAACCTTAAAAACCTCCTTTAAAGAAGTACATCCAGAGCAGCTTTGCCTGAAAGGATGCTGTATTTGCATATAAACCGGTTTGGAGTGGATGCTGAGCTTGCATCTGACCACCTTTCCGCTGGGCATTATAATTAGGGGAAATTCCAGTGCTGATGCTTGGCTCCTGCTCAGCTATTGATTCAAAGTTTATTGCCTCACCAGGGATTGTGAAGGATTTTATTTGGTCCAAAAAGTGCTTAATGCATAGTATTCTGACATCTTGA
Source organism: Rattus rattus (assembly GCF_011064425.1). Classification (NCBI taxonomy): domain Eukaryota; kingdom Metazoa; phylum Chordata; class Mammalia; order Rodentia; family Muridae; genus Rattus; species Rattus rattus. Next base: position 168,211,283 of record NC_046154.1, on the reverse strand, counting down.
AATATTATCAACTTGGGCTCCGTGTGAGCTCTCCTTGGTCCAGTGGAGGACCTGTCAGTCCTTATTTGATTTGTTTCTCCTCAGAAACAATTCTGGGTATCCGGAAAACTTATATAAATACAAGGCTGTTACCGTCAGGCCCTGGTTTACCTAGTTCTTCATGCTCTTCCTAAATGCAAATGTTCTAAGGGGAGGGTGCCTTCCTGGATCCTGTCCCTTTGTCCAAGCAGCTTATCCGATGTCCCAGTGGACCTCCCCACATTTTTCATCATTCTCCAATGTATATGAAGAGCTTACTCTTGTGAATACAAATGTCTTCCATTTAATTTATTGAAAAGATAGGTGAGAAACAAACAGTTAGGCTATTTCTGGTGTCTATCAATAATCTGGACAGTTATAAACAGAAAAATGTTGCTATCCCACAGTCAAATACTCTGACCCAGAATTGTTCCTATCTGAAAGAACTGCAGGAACAAAAAATGGAGAAGGGCCTGAGGAAAAGGAGGTCCAGCGACAGGCCCAAATTGGGATCCAGCTCAGGGGGAGGCCCCAAGGCCTGACACTATTACTGATGCTCTGGTGTGCTTACAAACAGGGGCCTAGCATGGCTGCCCCTGAAAGATCCAAAAAGCAGCTGAAAGAGTCAGATGCAGATATTTACACCCAACCAATGGACAGAAGCTGCTGACCCCTGTGGTTGAATTAGGGAAAAGTTGGAAGAAGCTGAGGAGGAGGGCGACCCTGTAGGAGGACCAGCATTCTCAACTAACCTGGAGCCCCAGGACCTCTCAGACACTGAGCCACCAACCAGACAGCATACACCAGTTGATATGAGGCCCCCAACACATATACAGCAGAGGACTGCTGGGTCTGGGTTCAGTCAGAGAAGATGCACCTAACCCTTGAGAGACTTGTGGAGGTGGGGGGTGGGATGGGGGTGGGTGGGGACATCCTCTTGAAGACCAGGGTCGGGGAGGGGTGAGGCGTGGGATATGGAACAGTTGGAGGGTATGCCAGGAGGGGGATAAAGTCTGGACTGTAAAAAATTAAAGAAAAAGAAGAAGGAGGAGGAGGAGGAAGAGGAAGAGGAGGAGGAGGAAGAGGAAGAGGAGGAAGAGGAGGAAGAGGAAGAGGAGGAGGAGGAAGAGGAGGAAGAGGAGGAGGAAGAGGAGGAAGAGGAGGAAGAGGAGGAAGAGGAAGAAAGGCAAAGATTTCCATTTCAGCATGTGAAGTGCTTAACTATATATAAAAATGAATTATAATCGTGGCACTGGGATGGTGATGTGTTATTAGGCGATACAAGAGAAGGAAGCTCTAGCTCACACAATGTTACTTAAACAGAGACCGATGCCTTAAAGGACTGAGGGGGAAACTGTGAGCACACGGAGCTGAGATGGAAGGGTTCTCAGCAGAAGAAACAGAAAATTCTAATGCATGGAACTTTCAAGACAAGGAAAGAGGCAGAGTTACACAGATCAGGTAGAATAACCCTGGAGTGGGTTCTTCATGCCACCTAGGGCTGTTTGGTCAAACAATTAAGTTTTTATCATGATTAAAGTGGGAAACTCGTATGTTTCTTTTATTTTTTTTTTTAAGCAAAAGCGTGTCTTTAAAAGTTCATGTTGAAGTAATAAGCATAGGCTGTTTTCAGCAGAGAAAGAGGCTTCAGCAGGGTAAGAGTCTGTTTGAATAATGCAGTCCTCAGGTGAAGGCACAGCCCTCAAGTACTAGCTCTTTTCCCTTTCCCAGGCCGCGTCAACGCCACATCTCTCAAGTGGACCTAAGACATTTGCTGTTGAGATGCAGGCACGCACCAAGCCCACACATACCTGGAGGAAGACTGTGTAATTAATTGCAGGAGAAGCTCAGTAGGAGGGTACCTGTCTAACATCCAGGAGACTCGAAGTTCTGTCTACAACACAGAAAAAAAAAATTAAAGTATTTTCAAACAACTCTCATAGGAGTTCTTTGAGCTACTTTTCTATGAAGGTGAGGTTTACTTAAAGATAGTAAAAGAAGTGGGCTAGTTTAAAGTGTGTTGCATATATTATATTCTCATTATAGAAACTCTATGTGTAGGTTATTGAATACATGATAATTGTTGCAGGTATGTAGAATGATAGCCAGTTGAGAGGAGGAACGTTTCACTCAGATTTCAATGACCTGCTCCTCTAGAAGACCTTGGTTTGATCGCCATTACCCGGGCGATGGCTTACAGCCATCGGTAACTCCAGCCTTAGGAGATGGGACACCGTCGACTTCTGGCCTCCACTGGCACCAGGCGTGTGTGTGATGGTGCACATGAAAGCGTGCAGACAAATCATCTATCCATCTAAAACAGAATTTAAAACTTGCCAGGGAATATCAACAACAAAACAGCAAACTCGCTCTGTATTTTATTACTGCCACAAAATTCTTCATTAAATACATTCTTCAGAGGGTGGAGAGCTAGCTCCACTGTTAAGAGCTCTTACAGAGGACCTAAGTTTGATTTCTGGCACCCATGCTGGGCAGTTCCCAGCCACCTCTAACTCCAGGAATCGGACCCTATCTTCTGACCTCTTTGGGTTCATGTACTTATGTTCACATAATCCCACACAGATACACAGTAATGGACATATTTTTTAAGCTCTAAAATACCCTCTTTATTCTTTATATCCAGAATATATTAGTTTCATGGTCTTGCCCTTGGGATGTCACTGTTAGAAAATGTTGTGTTGCAGTTGAAAACCCTCAATTCAAAGAACTTGAGCAAAAGATATTCTAAAAGAATATCTAGGCAAGGTTTGATCCAGGGGCCTCAGGGTCTGCAGATGAGCAATGTGTTTCTCCAGTCTCTTTTCCTGACCTGACTTCCTTCATAGACTGCCTACTTGTAGTTACAGGGTGACTGGTGGTGGCTCTGTCATTGTATTCTTGCTCCAGGTCATTGCAGCAAGATTCCTACCATATGACTCCTAATGTCATATCATATGTTTATCCTTGAAAGAACTCTGGTGGCCTAGAACATGTGCTGCTGTAGTTGGGCAAGTCCTGGGTCACTTCCGTTTGGGCTTAGGAATAAGTGAGACCATTTCACAAGAATTATTTGAAAGTGCAGTAGGAGGGGAGACCCATGAGGTACATCAGATCACTGGTTGTTGAAAAGGTAGTGATATTCTATAAGCAAATATTTCCTGATTCTATCCAAAGCAGTTTCCCAGTTGGTAAAGCAGTCATAAAACAGAAAGCTTTCACCTTGACATTGACTACGATCATGGCTTCATCTTCCTTCAGCCTTAGTGTCTCCTGGAAGGATCTTCTTGCCAGCCTCTCACACATCAATGCCTCCCAGAGATAAGCGCCAATTTGCCTCAGGGACTTTAGTTGGTCTTATAACATCATAGTATGTGTGGATGTGTAGTGGGTGGGTGTGTGGGCAGGAGCGTGTTCAAAAAAAAAATACAAAATAATGCTTCACAAAAGCAATGCTTCGTAGTCCCGTTGAAGCTATATGAATCCCACTCTCAGAAGCAGATGGTACTCTCAAATGGGGATGATCTGAGTACATTTGTAAGAAAGAGACCATTTGCAAAGGTGTGGGCAGTATCTAAGGAAACGTGAGGAATGGTATAGTTCCTGGGACTGGGATAAGCTCTGTTTATCTCCTCCAGTGAGTGGAATAGAGAGGAAGCATGGGCTGAGCTAGCAGACGTTGGTAGGGACACATGGCCAGTTCCTGATGATTCGACAGGGAAGGATCTGAGGATGTACTGGCCTGATATCTCTCTCCTGCAACATTCTTGCCTTTGCCTGTATTCCAACTGGCAGAATCCACAGGGCATGGAGCCCATTGACAGGGTCCATTCCTGCCAGCTCTTCAAAGGAGATGTGGAATGGAGATGTGTTGCCCACATTTTAGACAGTTTGCAGCTGATCCTGTTTAAAAGAAACCAGACTTAAAACTCCAGACAATCCTGTGACTTCCACTGTAAAAGATTGCAAAATAATTATTTCCATTGATTTAGTTATTCTCATCCTATTCTACAGCCAATAGGACTGTATTAGGAAACATTGGCCATCTACCAAAAAGCCAAGTTAATATGGTGAGGATTCATTTGAACTTTCATTAATTCTTTATAGTATAGTCCTTGGATCATGACTGATTGTCACCTATATATTTGCCGTAGTTTTTAAAAGAACTGCACCCTGAGTACTTTTCAACCTTTAAATACCATTACAGCATGATTTATTTTAGTCCCTTAGCCTTCGGGTCACTTTTATCACCTAATGCTTTCATTTAAAATTTAATTAGTGCTTTAAGCTCCTTTTCTAAAATGCAGGACAATAAATAAACCTTTGTAGTACAGCTCAGTAATCTATAGTCCAGGAAATCAATACCAAGATTCTATACATAGCAACTGTTTTTTCTTTTCTAATCTTTTCCTCAAATTGCTTTAGACTTCTACGTTTATGATGTACGGGATTCTGTAAGTTAAGAGTGTGTAGGCTCTGGGACAGTAGTGAAGCCTTTTCCTCCATAACAATACTTTGATAGGATGTGCACATACCTGGAGAGCAAGTGTATTAACCTCTGTCCTTACTGCATCCTTTCTTTCTATCAAGTACCTGGAGATGATAAAAAGCCACATCTGAGAAGTGGCATAATTACTCCTGGGCATCAGTATTTCCAGAACTGGACCCTAGGAATCCTTCTGCCAGGGCTCTTCCTGATAGTCCATCTCTATCTCTATTCATCATGTGGTGATTACTGATTTGTTTTTTTTTTTTAAATCACCTCAGGCCTTGATAAGCTGTTACTAAAGAAAGAAAGTCATCTGTTATGCCCGTGTTGTTGAAAAAGGACAGGGCGAGATGGGGCTGTTATTGCCCTTCTTTGAGAGTCGGTTTCTCCACACAGTGACATTTAGGGAAACTGGAGGCAATTAGCTGTCCCCAGAGCTGTGGCCTGATGTACTCTATTTGCCCTTTTGTTGTAGCATGAGACATCTGGTGCTCTGTAATGTGTCTTTTACCAATTTTTCTCCTGAGCCCTGAGTGCCTGGAGATCAAGGGCTGTTACTCGTTTATCATTTACACAGGGCATCTTTGTCCATTGAGGGTACTGAACTGGGTATCACAGACAGGAGGAATTGGAAAGAACAGAAGTTTATTTCTTATAGCTTTGGAGGGCTGGAAATCCAAAATCAAGTTAATGGGAGTCGTTGGAGTGTGTTAAGGATCTGCTTCCTGGTTTGTACCTAGCCATCTTCTTTCAAAGCCCTCAAATAGTACCAGGAGTGAGCAAACTCGTTAGAGGCTCTTTTGTAAGAGTCTTAACTATCTATAGGAGTTCTGTCCCATCACCCAATCACTTACAAAGGCACCACATTCTAATATCATAGCATTGGGAATGAAACTTTGAACATAGGACTTCTAGGAGGTCATAACTCTCTAACGAAGGATTGGTTAGTGTATGGTATTCAACTGAATAAATGTTTAGCTGCAGACTTAGCCAACATGTCTCTACACCTATAAATAATCACCACTAACAACCCAAATATAAGTTATTCTTGCCTAATGGTACTATTTGCCTAGTCTTTGTAGGGAAATAGCCATTGCTTTAACTTTTTCACTTACTCCATTTGTTCATGGAGCATTTCTTTTATCTTTTATTAACTTGAGTATTTCTTATTTACATTTGATTGTCATTCCCTTCCCGCTTTTCCCCTAACTACTCCCCCTCCCTTCTCTATAGGTGTTCCCTCCCCAGCCTCCCCCATTACCGCCCTCCCCCAAAAAAAATCACTGGGGTTCAGTCTTGGCAGGACCAAGGGCTTCCCTTCCACTGGTGCTCTTACTAGGATATTCATTGTTACCTATGAGGTTGGAGTCCAGGGTCAGTCCATGTATAGTCTTTAGGTAGTGGCTTAGTCCCTGGAAGCTCTGGTTGCTTGGCATTGTTGTTCATATGGGGTCTCGAGCTCCTTCAAGCTCTTCCAGTCCTTTCTCTGATTTCTTCAACGGGGGTCCCGTTCTCAGTTCAGTGGTTTGCTGCTGGCATTCGCCTATGTATTTGCTGTATTCTGGCTGTGTCTCTCAGGATCGATCTACAGTTCCTGTCAGCCTGCACTTCTTTGCTTCATCCATCTTATCTAGTTTGGTGGCTGTATATGTATGGGCCACAGGTGGGGCAGGCTCTGAATGGGTGTCATGGAACATTTATTAAGAATCTACTAAATGCTGTGCTCTAACGTAGGTTGGAGACTCCACCAAAAGATATTTCTGCCTTTCCATTGATTCTATGTTTCCCTTCAGTTAGGAGAAGGCACAAAAGCAAGATGATCACATGACATCCTTGTGGGATGCTATCACAGGATCGTGAAAGAGGAAACTGGTTATGGTATTTGAAAGTTGCAGACCTGCCCTCTGCAATCATGAGTTGTGACCTCTAAGTCGACTCTGTTTTCTGAAAATTCTTTGTAAACTAATGCGGTTTGGAACACGGTTTATGTGTCCAGGTTGCTGTCTGCATAGTGTTTTATGGTACCAGGATATTATGACAACAAACTGCAGGATTAATGGGCATCTTCAGCTGAGCAAATCATTAAACATAAATGTAAGTCCAATCTAGCAATTCTTTTAGCTTCAGTAAACTAATATATTTAAGCAAGAGCTTTCTTAATTTGTACATTCATAAGAGCGAGCCCTAAGAATGACCTCATTTGCACTTTAATTTATATTCAAGGAGCTATAATTTGTTGAAAAATGGGACACACCAGCCATCTGAAAATTAGTTATGTAACGACTATAAGTCTTTGCAAGTAACTGTCACCTCATCATCCATATGCTTTCTTGAGATTCTATGGAATATAAATAATTCTGCCAAATCAATAGGGACTTTTCCTTCTCTGTGTGGACTTAATGCATACTTAATTGGAATCTAGTATATGCATGTAAACAACAGCAAAACCCATGGATGCTCTTTGTCTGACCATTAGATGAAGTCATGCACAGCAATGTGTCAGTAGAAGAGGGTCTTCTGATGTCCTGCACACTGCGAGTCCTAAGCCAGCATACTAAGAGTCTCCCTCTCCTTCTCTGGTGTCAGGCCCTGGACTGTGTTAGGGTAACTGAATTATCAAACTTCAATATCCCCAGAGCTTATCACAGTAGACATTTCTCTACTCCTCTCCATGTTCCAAAGGGATGGAAATGCTGCCTCAATTCCAGGGACCCTGGGGTTCACTATGTTACTTATGGAGAGCCTGGGGTTTACTGTGTTACTGATGGAGATACAAGGGTTCGCCGTATTACTGATGAAGAGATTGGGGTTCACTGTATTATGGATGGAAAGCCTGGAGTTTACTGTGTTACTGAGGGAGAGACTGGGGTTCACTCTATTAGTGGTGGAGAGACTTGGGTTTAGAGAACTAAGTTACAGTACTTGGTAGAATCTTGACATGAGTTTCTGACCTTAAACTCCAAGCATTTCAAGTACTTTATTAGTTTCAGGGCTGTTCTTGCTGTCTTGGATGAATCAACATAGATTCTTAAAGTTTCTATGTCTTGTGAGCAGGTAAGTGGGAAATATTATAATTTTGATATCAACTTATATTTTTCTATACTGACTCTCAAATGGTATATGTTTTATAGCTAGATAATAAATCTGGCTTCAGCAGTCACAAAGCAAGAGTCCTAATAGATTTGGGGGCAGCCTGACTGAATTTGAGTACAACCTCTCTTGCCCACCAGCAATATGATACACAGTTGAGAGACTCTATACCACTTTTAAAAGATTTATTATTTTTATTTATTTGTGTGTGTGTGTGTGTGTGTGTGTGTGTGTGTGTGTGTGTGCCATATGTGTGCGAGTTGTATGTGTGTGGGCCTACAAAGGCATAAGTGGCATCAGATCCCTTGGTGGTTTTAGACTTCCTGACGTGGGCTTCCAGGATCTGAACTCGGTTCTCCTGGAAAACCAGCAAATGCTCTTAACTGCTGACCCATCTCCCGAGCCCACCTACAGCACTTTAACTGAACATCTAAGGAAATAGTGCTGACTCTGACTCGGTCTTGTCTCCTGAGGAAACACAGCCCAGTGAATCAATGAGATAATGCACGCTTGCTGGTGTTGTGTTCCGCACAGTGAGGCACGAGTCCGTTTAAAAATTAGTTTTGCTTCTACTATGTGGTTTGCCATCAAGAGCCAACACCTCTCAGTGAGAACTCTAACACAGAGTAGGAAGTTTGGGCTGGTTTCTAAATAGATATCTGGGTGAATATCTGGTGGTAATACCAGAAAGTTGCTTGTTCACCCCACCACTACCACCCCCAGCTAAATCAGACCTCTCAGTAACCTAAGCGCTTGCCGAGCTGGTTCTGCCTGACGTGTCCTAAAGCGATCGGCGTGAACATAAGTTAGTGTGCTTGTCTTTGTGTAGCGCTGGCCCCGTCTCCCTAGAGAGTACTGTTCTTTGGCTGCTGGTTGCTTTGTTTTATTGTGTTTTATTTTTTAATGAGGGGAGCATCTGATTTTTTTTCTGGTTTATTTGCTTTCATTAGAGAATGTGAATTCTTTAAATGAAGAGAGTCAACATTTGATAAATCTTAGGTTTTACAGTCTCAGTGGCACAGACTTCAATTTGCCAGTCAATATTTATTTCTGAATCCTCAGACCTCGGCGAGGTCTTTATATGACTTGAGTTGATGTGTCTTAAGGGACTTATCCCTCAGGAGGAATCTTGGGGCACAAAGAAAGTAGGGTTTTCTACTTCTAAAGAGGTACTTCCGTCTTGCACCCCTCTATCAGGGTGTCAACCTCAGGCAAGTTTGTTAAACAGACAAATGAACTCCCAGCGGGATCAAGTAGGGGGAAGGCTGACTTTGGATTAGTAAATGGAGTCGAACACCATAAATCTCGCTTTGTAAAAATGTCTAGTGCAGCTAACATTCCTGCCCGTGAAGCAGCCACTGGAACAGAGCCCCATAAATACTGGATGCATTGTTATGTGGTCAATTTAACTGTTTCCTCTTCATGCCTCTCCTTTCCATAATTATCCTGTCCAGGGGGAAGGAGTGAGAGAGAACCCAGAGGCTCCTAGGGTAGTTCCAGCTGCTCTAACAGAGAGGCTAACTCTCGAAGCCGTGGGCTGCTGTGTCGTGAACATAAAGTCACAGCCCTACTCCAAACACTAGAAGATTATTTTGTAGTTTATCCTTATAACCCGGTTGTACAAATCTTCTTGAGTGTGAATAATTTTGTAGACACACATTGTATCACAGTGTCAGAAGGGTAGACGTGCCTACTAGAGTATGAGTCTAATTGTGTTCTCTCTGTGACATAGGAATCCCTGGGGTAGGAGCTGTTGATTTGTGTTGCTGTTCGCTCTCACGGCAGTGCTAGGCACACCAGAAAAACTTAGTGGTTTAATAGTTAGATGCTGATTTATTCTCAGGAGAAACACATAGAGACATGCTACCAAATGCAAGCAGAGGTATTTTATTTGTTTGTTTGTTTATTTATTTATTTATTTGGTCTAACTCCTAAGCCCACACCAAGCAAGGGGCTGGCATTACTCAGCAACTGCCAACTCTTTCCATCCCTCTTTTTCTTCATCCATCTGCGGATAGTCACTGAATGCCCTCTGAGGTCCAACATTTGGGATGTTATCGATGAAAGAACACAGTTCTGTGTGGTTAAAACAGAAGTCTGTACGCTGTTTCTGTACATTGAATCAGGGAGGGAGGAGAGCCTGCAAGAGTTTTGGAAGGAGCTCCAGAATGGTTGAGGGTCCTACAAGGACGGAGTTCCCCAAGGGCAATGTTTGACCTCCATGTGTTTATGGAACTGGGAAATGGCTAATACATACTGTGTCGTGGTTTCAAGGGACTTCAAGGAGTGGGTAACATAGAATGAACAAACTGGGAAGTTGGAGATGGCATTAGAGGTCTTGACCTACTGAAAAGCACAAAACACCAATTACAGCAACAACAAAATGGGGTGAATGCTTTTGGAAGACAAAAATGATATTAAATCCTATCTCAGTCGTGGAAGGAGCAGTGGTTCATGAGTGTTCTCTAGAGGAAGACGCTATTTAAAATGTGTGACTCATTCCATCTCCATAATAATTACTAAGATACGGACCGTCTTTACCCCTATTTGGCGGATAAAGGAACTCAAACATTCTTGGTGCCCTCCGCAGGGTCCCAGAGCTAGTTAACCCAGAGTCTGCTCTTAATCACTAGGATTTATTTTAGTACCCAAAATATATCACAACATTGCAATTCTGAAGGTAATTATAAAACAATGAAGTTCCATAGATTAGAACTTAATTTTCATTTCAAGTCAATTAAGAGCATCCTAGGTTCAACCCTTCTGAGTTGTTCAAAGACTTGTCTGTTCCTTCCTGAGACTTTGCTCTGTGAGGTGAACACGTTTAAAGTTGCTGCCCATGAGACTTACTGCCATCACCTGTGTGCAAACCTTCAGTAAAAGACAGTAATGCGTTTGATAGTTTCCATCTGGGATGAGAGCTTTGAGAGTGTTTAGCCTGTCTCATGCACAAAGGCAGTCTATATGGCCAAAAGCTCTGAAATCTCCTTCTTCACCCATGCCCCTATGCATACATCTGTCAGGCGCACTCTTCAGTGATGCACACACCCACACATACGCCTGTCCAGTGTGCTCTTAGGTAGGGCACACATCTATGCATACATCTGTCTGGTCTACCCTTAGGCAGTGGGTGTTTGATAAGAGCTCGCTTTCAGTAAATACTCCAAGCACTGGTTGACTGTATTTCTCAATCTACTCTATGATGTTAAAGGATTTTTAAATTAGCGTTCTACCACTTTGCCATATCAATTGGTGGCAGGAAAGACGGAGGCTGGGTCTGATTTTAGCCTAGTATTCATTCATCCGTTGACATTATATAGTTTTAGGACCCCTATTGAACCGTTCTGTGCCTTCCTGATCTCATCATGGAAAATGAGACTGTTAAACAGGTGAGCTGTGTACATTCTCCTGGCCTCAGCAGTTCATTATCCATGGAGTTCTAGAGTCAAACACACTTCCACCAAGCAGAAAAGCATTGTGGCCACTGCCATTTAATACGTTCCTGTTCCTCAGTCTGACTGTTTTCTTTGAAGACATTTGCTTCCATTACGATACAGGCTCCAGGATTGCCTCTTGTCTTTACAAAGCCTCTGATTCCAGTTTCATCGGTCCAGAAGTTAGTGAATGAAACTCACTATTTTACCTCTTTTCTGCCAGTTTGCTTAATCTTAAAGGGGTATCAGTAATAATAACCTCTATTGCCTCGCTAAATAAAATCTAAGTCTATCATTGGATAGCCTTCTGAGCTCAGCACATAATGGTGGATTCCCTATACCAGTAGTTTTTCTCCTTCTCTGAGCTTGTCTGGAGAACTCAAAGTCCCATGCCTCTACCTGCAGAATGTCATGTAGCCTTAATTAGACTACAAGTTCAACTTCCTTTCTTCCTTTCTTCCTTTCTTCCTTTCTTCAACTTCTGTTCAGCTAGCACCTGAGATTCCTGGAATGCCTCCCCATGCTAATGCAGCATCTCAGTACCTTAAGCCTCAGCCAATGACCTTTGCCCATCTGGGATATTCCTACCTCCCCCAAACTATATAACCCTTGAATTGCCCCAAGTAAAGGTGATCTGGTTCCCTGAAGCTAGTCCAGGTGTATCATTATTGTATTTACTAACAGACCTTCTGAAACCCGACCCACTCCCTGCCCCCAACAATTGTCTCTGTTCTGTTTGCCCTCATGAACAATATAAGCCAATTAGCATCCTGTCCTGTGCACGATAAAGAAAACATGAATATGATAATATTCATAGAGGGAACAGCTCATATTCATTGCATATATTCTCCGAGCCAGGCATTAGTGAATTGCTAACACATGACCCTCCACACAGCCCCATGGGTTCTGTTAGGCCTTCCAGTGCTGTGATGAAAACTGAGAGACAGTGCCTAAAATACAAAAGATTTATTTTGACTCATGATTTTAGAGACTTTAATTCATGGTCACCTGGCTTCCTTGCTTTGGACCTGAGGTCAGGCAGAACTTCATATTAGATCCGGCCAGCCTAAGTATGGAGTAAGACTTTAAAAAATGTTCCAGAGTGGAGAGGACGCGATAGATCAGGGATACTCATGCCTGGCCGAGAGATAATGCCTTCATCCATGGGCATCCTCTTTCTAGGCCTCTCCTCTATCCAGGCCTCCAGCAGATAGAATAGAGCAACTCACTGTCGGGGTGTTCATTTTTTGCATACTGTGTAAAGATTGTCTTTGTGTTATTCTAATGTCAATTTCTGTACGGGCACAGAGTTGGGTACTGTCCGGACTTTGGTATTATTATTTTTGTGGATCATCACCTGCCTTAGTCCTTCGTATACATGTACCTCCCTCACCTTCTGATTGGTTTTAAAAAAGAGCTGGTGGCCAATAGATGGGGAAAGAGAGGAAAGGTGGGACTTCTGGGTAGAGTTGGAACTCTGGGAAGAATCGAGTGCGTGGGATTTGCCAGATGACACAGAGGTGGAAGGAACAGGTGCCGGAGCCAAGTGAGAGGTATCAGGCCACGTGGCAGACATAAACAGGTTAATTTAAGTCAAATGAGCTAGCTAGGTGGTGGCTAGCTAAGCCCTTAGCATGATAAATAATAGTAAGTCTCGGTGTCATTATGTAGGAGCTGACTGGTCCAAGGCAGTCAGGCAATAACCCATATTCAGGAAAGGTCTTTTCTTAGTCTTCTTTAGAATGGCCCTCATAGATAGTAGGTATCTATCAATCCAGTCATATTGACAGTGAGTGTGTTTATTCTCACATTAGGTCAAGTCGCCTGTCCAAAGGTCCACAACACCTGGGTTAGGGCCAGAGTCTACAATTTAAATCTCTTTACATGCAAATCTCTTCCAAGACAGTGTTGCTGTATACTTCTGAGTACTTCCTGTTTGTGTGCCTCTCCCTACCTAAGTGGAATTGCTCTATTTTGAGGGCAGGTACTGTTAGCATCTCCATGTTCATAGATAAGGAGCTTGAAGCTCTTGGACACTGGTTGAAGGCACAGAGCAGAAGAGGATCTGAATTCAGGCAGTCTGACCCCAAGTCATGTCCTCAGCTCTGAGGCCTCCACCCACGTGAACTTCTCAGTCCAGTTGTTGCGATGCTACATCCCAGCTCATTAGGGAGCCTGTGGTGCACGGGAACTCCGCTTATATTCTTTCTTGTCTATACCTCTTGTGGCTTACATCTCGGCCATGCCTGGACTGAACACACCCAGACAACATGGTTCCACGTGAAGAGGTTTAATGAGAGAGGAAATGTAGAGGAGAGGAAAGGCGGCGGGCCATGGGCACGTGGGAAGGGGTAAGAGGGCAAGATCAGAGAAGAACAAAGAGTAAGAGGGGGTAAGAGAGAGAGGAGGGGGCAAGCACCCCCTTATGTAGGCACAGCTGGCAGTTGCTAGGCAACTGTGGGGCGGAGCATGCCTGGCTGTTTCCAGGTAGTTGTGGGGGTGGAGCTTAGACAGAATACCAACACCTGTACCAAAACAGGAAAAAAAAAAAAAGACTCCTACCTAATGTTTGTCTTTGAGACCTAAGCATTTATAAAGCCCACTGTGGCGGATGATGCCATTGAATTTGGCTTTTGGTACTGCTTGTCAGAATATGTTGAAATAAATGCAATAGCACCATGCCTATTTTCGTTTTCCTCCCAGTTTTTGGGAGTCTTGGCCATGGCACAGCACATTTGCTGATGAGGTACTTACAGATGAGTTCATCAAACTTCCGGTGCTCACATGGCTATGATAGTAGCCCCCATTGCGACTCACTGACACATCAAAATTTGACCTTAGGGACATGTTTTTCACACTGTGTGATGATAATATAAAAACAGTTTTAAAAAGCTAATACAGGATGAAAACGTGGATCTATGCTTCGCTTCGAGTTAGCTCAAATTCCTTGCTAAGTAAATAGAGGGTAATTGATAAATTAGTTTAGATAAATGTTTAAAGAAAATTGAATATAATTTTTTTTAAAGAATAGGACGTTTGAAATGAGCTTTAAAACACACTAGTTAATTGCCAGAAGGATTTTATTCATTATTAATTATATCAGAAATTTAATTATGTGAGTGTTGAGGTGAGTCAGGATCAATTTTATAACTCAAATCACATAAATCTGCAACATTATTAATTAAAAAGTTGATTTAAATGCTACGTTTTAAATTTCATGTGATTTAATGTCCCTTTGTCCCTGTTTTTTCAAGCATATGTCAAACCGAGTGTCCACAGAGTTGCATTAGGCAGCTAAAAATTGAATTGCAATGTTATGGATGAGCACGGAGCTATAATCAGTAAATAATTACTGGCTCGTACTCTAGAGTTGGTTTTGATAAATTCCTAGAAGCCTGAGAATTAACATTTATGTTTTGGTTAGTTAAGGAAATTAAAATAGATTAAGGACATTCAGATGGAGCTGACTTCATCATCTCTCTCCTTTGAGGACCCCCTCAGGAGGCTGACCACCTCAGCCTGGGCTGGACAGGAGGTCATGCTGCCTAGGGAAGCCATTAAGAAGAAATGCAGACTTGCATTTGTCTTCTCATTGCTACACCAAGGACAGTCACACACTGAGCAGTTTACAGTGTCCACTGTAAGACGTCTTACTGTTCTGTGGCTGCAAGTGAGGCACAGATCTTGTTGCATTACAAAGACCTAGCAGAGTTCTATTCCTGCCAGAGGGAAGAATCTGTTGTCACCTTTGACAGCTTGTTGAGCTGTTCTGTTCTTTCCTTCCGGGCTCATTCTCCCCTAGATGACCCCATCCAAAAAGGTGCTTTTACTATTAAGGATGTGTGACATTACACTGCCCTCTCCTCTATACCCCAGGGTGATCTCCTCATCTCAAACACTTTAATCTCACCTGCTATGCAAGGTGACGTCCATTATTCTCAGGGATAAGGACTATAGCGTTCTAGAAGAGCAGCTGTTCTGTGTGTGATGTGCTGTGACTACAATGTATTGGGTTGACCACACCTTCTGTCATGCCTGCCCTTTCTTCTTGTCCTTTGTATTCTGATACACATTTCTGGCTATGTCTGCCTCAAACCTTTCTCTTCTCAGTTCTCAGTGTTTTTGATTCTGCCTTCACATGCATTCTCGTTTTGCCCCTTTCCTCTGCCAAGAGCAGTATTGTGGGCCAAACTACTTAGGGTCAAATGGGACAGTGCAACTTAGCCCAGAAGACACTCACAATCCTCGTAACTCAGTTTCCTCCTCTGTAAATGAGGATAGAGGATGTGCATGTGGATTAATGCCTTGATTAAATGAGTGAACATATTTAATGCTCTTAGCCCAATGTCTGGCCTGGATAACACAGACTATTACTGCTATTACTGGGCTTGTTCTCCTGCCATTGGCCTCCAGATGTTATCTGTGATCTTGTTTCTCTTCTCAAGAAAGTCTGGCTTCTCTCAAAGCTTCAGCATTAATCTCTAGGCAAGGAACTCAAGCCAGACACATTTCTAAGCTTCGTGCCTCTATTTATGGCCATACTGGGTAAACACATTTTAATTACTTTATTTTACTTTCCTTGTTTATATTAGTTCTTTACGACTTCATACAATGTTTTTCCTTTGCCCATATTCAACCTCTTTCTCACAATTACTCCCAGGCATACCACCCTCTTTGCTGATGACCCAACTTTGTTACTTTGTCTTCCTCTTCC
Organism: Rattus rattus; assembly: GCF_011064425.1. Taxonomy (NCBI): domain Eukaryota; kingdom Metazoa; phylum Chordata; class Mammalia; order Rodentia; family Muridae; genus Rattus; species Rattus rattus. The sequence continues at coordinate 168,195,541 of NC_046154.1, read as the reverse complement.
TCTTCCTCTTCCTCCTCCTCCTTCTCCTCTTCTTCTTCTTAATTCATCAAATCTAATTTTCGATGTCCATATATTGAGTCTGTGGTCATCCTACTGAAGCATGATTGACACTGAAGAAATCTGATTCTGCTCCTCTAAGTAGCTATGAATTGTCAATAGCTCCTCGGCTGCTCACCCCTTCCCCCAGCCCCAATACTGAAATTTTGTCTGGATTGATTGCTTAGGCTTCGTTCATGCTGTCAAAGCCACCATAGGTCTATATGTGCAACTGTCCTGCTGTGTCTGGAAAACACTTCAATTGTAGTTATCTAACACCTCTTGCTCTTACACTATTTACACACATTCCTCCCCTCTGAGTTTTGGGAGTGGAGGCTGTGCTATAGATATCCCATTTGTGCCCAAATACTCTGTACTCTCTTATTCTCCTCACCCTGATCACTATCTATGGCAAAAAAAAGCTTCTTTGGTAAAGGTTGAGAGGTGCACTAATGTAAAGATATAATAATGTCATTAAGAGTTGGTTTAATACTATGGCCACTTATCAGAATACTAGTAGTAGATTCTCCCCTAGGGCCTATGTCCAGTCTATGGCCCAACAATGTTGTGGAGTATGTGTTTCATCTTGTGGAATTGGCCTTGATGACAATGAGGAAGTGGTTGGTTACTGCCATGACACTCATGGCACAGTTGCACCCATGGGCATGTTCTGCCTGGATGATCATTATTACAGTTTGTAAGGTTTACCTGTAGGTAAGACTGGTGATTACTTTTATCCTCCAAAAGATTGCATAGTAACTTCCAGCACTATGAAAGCTAGCCAGTAGGGAAGAAGTTTCCAGGTTAGTATCCATTTGATTTCTCCATGTTCTACCACTCAAGTATGTGATGTCAAGAAGCTATTTTCTTTTTTTGTTGTTGTTGGATTTTTTATTTACATTTCAAATGTTATACCCTTTCCCCCACCCAACCCCCCATCCCTTCCCACCTCCCCACCCTGACATTTCCCTACACTGGGGGCTTCTACAGCAGTAGGTGTCCATAAGATTATTCAAAGGGTCTTCAGCATTAGTTTTCTCCATGTAGTCTTTCCTCTACTGCATTCCCATCTTCATCCCTCTGCTGGTCCCATTATTCCCCTTTACTTTTTTATACCCTTATGTTCTATCCTGCCTACCATTGCCCATCACTTATTCCTGCCCTCTATAGGCATTTCAAATAAAACAGCATATCTAAAGATCCCAAAGTAGCATCTATAAGTGAGAAAACAGGTGACATTTGTCTTTCTGGGTCAGGGTTACCTCGCTCAGCATAATTGTTTGCCACCTATTCATTCATCTGTGAATTTCATAATTTTCATTTTCTTAATAGCTAGATAATATTCTGTTGTTATATGCAGCACATTTTCATTATCCATTCATCATTTCATTATCATCCATTGATAGACATCTAGAACATTTCCATGTCTTGGCAATCATAAACAGAACAATAAAGAAAATGGGTGAGCAGGTATGACTATAGTAGGATTGGATGTATACCCAAGAGTAGTGTAGCTAGATCATGTGGTGTGTCTATTTCTAGGTAATCAGTGTAGGTAAATTTTTTAATGTTTCATGGGAGCCATAGACTAGAATATCTGAAGCTGAATGTGTTTATTAAACTATTTCATACCTCTTCTTGGTTTTATGATCACCCCTATAGTTTGGATCACGTCTCCTAAAATCCTGCGTGTTAAAAGCTTAGATTACCAGGACGGTGCTATTAGGAAGGAATTTATGGAGCCTTGAAAATGTGGAGGATATGAAAACAGAAGAGGGGACTATTTGGGGAGAAAAACATGGATAGCAAGACAATGCTAGGAATCAAGAAAGTAGAGAGAAGAACAAATAGGAATAATAACAGAACATTATGAAAATACCATAGTGAAATCCATTGCTTTTCATACTGTTTTAAAATAATTAAGAGAAGGGCTGGAGCCTACAGAGAAGTCTCAAGGTCACTTAGAGTCTTAGGATACAACACTCCCTTTCTCCTTGTTCATACACCCTTAACTATCATCATTTCCAATTCATGAACATGACGTCCAGTGTAGCTTTCAGGTCCGTTTGTGAACTTGTTGTAAATGTAAAAACTCAACACAGAAAACCATTTGTTTAGATCTAAACAGCTGATGTTCCTAGTAACACACCTCCAATGTGTATGAACTGGATACTTCTTTTATTAATGAAGTCTGTTCCTCACTCTGGGGAATACTCATCCTGGCTTTCTGTGTCTGTGACAATTGACCCAGCAGCCTGCTTGCAGCAGCAACCTTGTTAGAAATCTTCCCTTATGGTTTTCCTTCCAACTCTTTGAGTTCAGAGGTCAGAAAACCACAGTCCCGAGACTAAATCTAGGTTACCCTTTGGTTTTACCAGTTACATATTAGAACCTAATATACAGATTCAGCTATGTATTACCCAAGGCTGCTTGAGGGCTACAGCAGCAGAGTGAAGAAATAGGAATAAAAGAGAGCACATGAACCACCAAATATTTATTCTTGGCCATTACAAAAATATGCCAGCTCTTCTCTCTACTGGAGACTGTTCAGTCTCCCTATGCTTTACCTTACACACAGGACAGTGCCCTGTGATTGGAGTTACTCCTGACAACCCTCTTCCTTTCCACACAGATTCTGTCTTTACAATGCTTGTCCTGGGGCCTGGCAGACCATAGGCTCAGCAATTATCGGTATAAATAGATTCCTCTGTACAATAAAGTCCTTTTTACTAAATGTTATCCATTTTCTCAAATGACTAACATCTTCTAAAGCACTGATCCCTTTAGGAGGTTAATGCTTATCATCTGATGTTCCCAGGAGGAAACTGTTTTGTCTTTCATTTCTAGAAAGCTTTTATTGACTGCTAAGACAAGCTGTAGAGTTGAGTTCAAGGATCTTAAGGAGTAATGTCTTTATGCTCATGTGGTGAAGTCCTTTAATAAGTCGCTGCCACTGGAGTTGAGGAGCTCAGTACACCTCTTATTAAAAAGCATAGATTTCACCATGTGAAGCAACTGCCTCGTTCCTGTTTAGTTATTTTTTTTGACTGCTTGAGGTTTGATAATATTTGCTTATACTCTTATGAAACATGCTCAATGGTTACATCTATTTTAGGAAAACAGAGATGCTCCACTTGCTTCTTAAGGAAAATCCAAGTGACCTTACGGTTCCCTTTTTATCAGCCCCGGAAGTACTGATGTCTCCCTTTGTGTCACATTCAATGCCTATGCTCTTCGCCACTTCAGTGGTTGGGTGCATGTGCAGGGGGCAGGGCATAGCCTCTGTCAGACAGTGAGCTGTCTCAGTGCATAGATTCTGTTTCTTAAAGCCTGGACCTTAATGCTTGCCACAAAGAAAGCTCTTAGCATGTGTTTACTCCATCAGTAACTGAACAATTGAAGAGTACACACACACACACACACACACACACACACACACACACACTATCCTCAAAGTATTATACACGTAGAACTTTCTAGTCCACATTCATAAATATTGTCCATAACAAACTTCCATTTGAACTTTAGCAATCTTCAGTAGTTACAAATTAACGTCCATGTGAGAAAGGCAGTCAACGAGGATGCAACAAATAATAGAAGATTGAAAGAATTAATACATTTCCTCTCTTAAGTGTTTACTTTTTACCAGTATGTTTGCTACATAGCATTAAACATATAAGTGTACTATAACATGTTTACCTATTCAGTGGTATAATTATGAATAACCCCACTATAACTAGAGTGGTCGTTACAGTTATAATGTCTGCATATATGGTTCCAATCCATCATATTTTGGAGAGAGGTGCATTATCCACCATCCACAGAACATAGGAAAATTTCTGTAAAGTCCATGAGGTTGCAAGAAATCTCTATCTCTTCTTGATGCAGCCCCAAGTGTGAATGTAAAGATGGGATGAATTGGCTCCTATAGAGCAAGACAAAGTGAGAAGCCCAGAGCCCTGGGAGCAGTGAATGAAACATTAACAAATGAACAGGATAGAATCTTAAGATCCCACGCATTTGAGAACATCCTAAGGGGAGTTTTCAGTGACTGCTTGGGGTTAGCATGTCGAACCTTCTGAGACAAAACCAAAAGGTGTAGATGTCTAACACCCTCATAGTCAAGGTTCAATCAGGTGACAAAATTCTTAACAAACATAACATTTTAATAAAGATTTCTTATGTTGCAAAGGGGTTGCTGAGTTAAAGAAAGTAAGAGGAGATGAAGCAGCACTCACTGGGGGCTTCTCTAAAGTATAACCAGTCCCCCTCAGAGCCATGGGGTCTACATCTATAGTTTTATCCAACACGGGTCAAAATATTTCTTAAGAAAATAGGATCCATCCCATGGTTGGGCACTAGTTTCTGACACTATTACTGAGGCTTTGTTGTGCTTTCAGGAGGAGCCTAGCATGGTTGTCCTCTGAGAGGCTCTACCAGCATCTGGCTGAGACAGATGCAGATACTTACAGCTGAGCATTAGGGAAATGGTTGAATAAGCTGAAGAGAATCACAACCTCATAGGAAGACCAACAGTGCCTGTACCCTGGGAACTCCCAGATACTGTGTCACCAACCAAAGAGAATACACAGGCTGGTCTGAGGCCCCCAGCACATATGTCTGGCCTCAGTGGGAGAGGATGCACCTGATCCTGTAGAGACTTTATGCCTCAGGAAGGGGGAATTATAGAGGAGCACCCTCTTAAAGGTTAAAGGGGAAGAGGACAACATTTGGCGTGTAAATAAATAAAAAATTAATTAATAATAATGTTGAAATAACATATAAATAAATAATATATAATAAAATTTAATACCTTATGAATTAAAAGAAAAGAGAATGATACTTTTGACAGAGTATATACAGATACGCACTTGTCATTGCTGCCTAAAGTATAATAACTATACCATACGAGGTATTATAAATGGCCTAAAGATGATTTAAAGCACACAGGAGGATGTATGTTGGGTAGCATGACACTTTCTATCAAGGCCTGGAATGTCAGCAAATTTGGAGTCCTGGAGGTGGCAGAGTGGGAAGGAGTTGTGGAGTCACTCCCCTGTGTATTCTTAAAGGATCTGTTTGTGCCTAAAGGGGTAGCTGAATATTAGTGCACAGGGAAAGCAGGGGTGACAGAAAAGAAGCCATGATCAGGAGTTCTAAGAAGTGATGGGGCAGGCAGAGCAGAATGTGGACAATGGAATGGAGGAGGGTAGAGACCAGCCAAGAACAGGCTCAGGAACCATCACCAATCTCTTGCTTTACAAATGAGAAAAAGACGTGGGCAAACAAATACCCGAGAGATACAAAAGATGCTTTGACTTTAACATTGTATAGGTCTATGTCCTTATCAATCACTATCTAAAACAGTCAGTTACCCCTGACTGAATAGATGGATAGAAAAATGAAAGAATTTGTTCATTTGTCTTTCTTATGTGCGTATTATTTTATTAACAAGCCTGTTCTACAGCATTCCAATATATAGATATACCATAATGTATTTAATTATTTACTTATTAACAGATCTGTATCAAGTTTCCAATATCACCATGATTAGAATAATTAATATAGCTTTATTATCCCAATGCTATAAGCACTTATTAATGGAACATATTTATCATAAATCTTAGTATGCCTGGTAATATTTTTGAGATAAGATAATGTATCTTAGAAGGGATAGAACTCTGTTTTCAAGTAGCAAGAAATAACACTTAGTGTTAACTTGAAATTAATTAATGTTTGTAGATAGAAACATTCCTATTTGGCATGAAATTCTTGCATTTTTATTGAATTGTCTAATTGCCAGTTGTGAAGTAACAGTGTCTGGGAGTCCCTTGTGTCTCCTCACCAACAGTTTGCAATGCTTAAAAAAAAATGAACTGGTTTTTAGGGAAGTTTTGGGTTCTCAGCAAGATTGAGTGAATGTTGTGTCGGGGTTTGTCACACTGATGAACCTACCTGGGAACCTCATTAATTCAAGCCCATACTCTATGAAAGGCTCACTCTCAGCACTACACATCCTATGGATTTGTATGATAATCTGTGTCCGCCATGGTATTGTACAGAGGAGACTTACTGTCCGATTATCTCCTTGTGTTCTGCCCATTTGTCTCTCTTTCCGCCCCAGGCAACTGCTCATCTGTTTACCATGTAAATAATTTTCACTTTCCAGGATATCATTAGGGCTAAAACGATATAACATTGTATCTCTTTTCATGGGTTGATAGTTGATATTTTTTAAACATTGAATAATATTGCATTGTCTGGATGTACTGTAGGTTTTTATATCCACTTTCCAACTGAAGACCACCTTGGTTCCCTCTAAGATTTACAACTCTGAGTCAAGCCAATGTAAACTCATCTCTGGGTTTTTGTGTGTACACCTTTTCAACTATTTGATTAAATACAGAGAAGTATGGTTCCTGGACCTTGTGGTAAGATTATGTTTAGTTTTGTGAGAACCTGATACAGTGTCTTTCAAAGTGACTGTAACATGTATTCCTTACGAGCAATGAATGACAGTTCCTGTTGATCCATATCTTGTCAGCAAGGATTTTCTTCTTTTTAATGGCCAAATCTCTCTCTCTCTCTCTCTCTCTCTCTCTCTCTCTCTCTCTCTCTCTCTCTCTCTCTTTCTCTCTCTCTCTCTCAGACACACACACACACACACACACACACACATTTAATTTTCAAATCCTTCTTCTGTTGATGGCCATTTGGATTGAGTCCATATGTTGACTAATGTAAAAAACGACACAGTAGACATGGCGGTTCTCCTATAAACTGATTTGGATTTTTAGACTATATATGGAATCATTTTAAAAGAGTTTCAAAAACTCTTTGTGTGTGTGTATGTATATTTATATACATATATAATTATGTATGTACATATATAATCATATGTATATTTTGGAACCTATAACATGTGTCTCAATTACCCTTCTAGGGATCATACAAACCAATCATCCTCAAAAACAGCCAAACGGGTATGGAACTTGAGAGGACTTATAGGCGTTAGTTACTATGTTCTTCGCATGCAATGCCCTCCTCCCGCTCCTGTTGAGAGGAGTCTACCTTTAAGTTAGTAGCCTTGTATCCCTCTAAGACGAGTGACCTGTAATCAAGATACTTTAGAGAGAGAAGGACTATCCCGACTGACCACCTCAGAGGAAGTCAGTTCTTCACAGCGAGGAAGTAAGATAGAGCAGCTGTACACACGGCAGCAGGAATGTGAAGTGCCAGCTCATTCATCAGGTAACAGACAGGAAACTGAGTACAGGCCAGAACCAAGGATAGAATCTTCCAGAAACTAGCTCTTGTCAGCCATGCCTCACCTGCCCTGGGCTCCATAGTCTTTAAATCGGCACCAGAAATGGAGAACCGGGCATTCAGAACACAAGCCAGTTCATAACATTCTGTGATCAAATCATCACATTAGTGTTGGCTGTGGAGCACACATTCTGATAAGCATTAAATAAGACACAGACGAGCACTGAATTCAGAGGAGGGAGAGGTAGATAATCATATGGTAGATAAATATGCTTTAATATGACTTTATATGTACCATGTGATAACTGGGCAAAAGGAAGGGATGTATGTTTTTCGGATAGTAAAGGATGACTGGCAGAAAAGGGGGTGGGGCAATGAGATTTTATTTTTATTTTCAGAATTGGGAGTATGTTGATTTAAAGCATATAAGATAGGCTTCTGGGGTACACTTTAGGTAAGAAGAGGTATGCTTTTTTTAAGTTACCATTCATGAGTAAACTAAAGCCACAGTGTTCTGTTTCTCTCTTTGTGGGCTCTTTTGGGAGCCATATTTAGCCAGTCTGTGTGTCACCCACCCCATACCTCAGTGGTTGGCACCCAGAAAATTTTGGTTTTTAGTTTTGCAAGGGACCACACAGACTAGTCATTGCTTAGTTGAGCTTTGCTAGAATCTGCGGTCAAGCCTGGTGTATTCCGTGTTTCATCCTAGGACCAAAGACTGCCTAATGAATGTGTTTTATATAGTGATAACAGAAGCATTGGGGCCAAGGCCAAACCACAGAAGCATATTTTATATCTCAGCTTTTTACTACATCTTCAACTACCTTCGTGGACAAAGCAAGTCAGAATGGCCAAGTCCCACACCAAGGAGGACTCTATGCTTTTTCTCTTTACCAGGGAGTACTGATAAGTGACAATATGTCCGAGTGAAGTCAGGGACAATAATCCAATCTGCCAACACATTTTCCTGAAATGAAATCCTTCTGGTAGAACTCTGTGGTCAAACCATAACAACATTAGTGTCGACTGTGAATCACACATTCTGATAAGCATTAAATAAGACACAGCCAAGCACTGAGTTCAGAGGACAGGGGTGGGGGGGAATGAAGGCGCTTTCCATCTATCCTTATCATCAGGAGGAAGGTATAAAAGAGATTTAAAAGGTAGATTTGAAAGAGAAAACACCAGTAACCCATCTTCGGCGCTTTATTTAAATGCTGGGAATGCAGGTTCAGTATCCAGCAAGGCTCTAATCCAGCCTCATTCTATAGCTTCCTTCTGCTGGCATCCAGCCAAATGTTAAATCCGACTATATTGCATATCCAGCCCTTAGAATTTTGGTGTCTTTCCAAAGTACTTGAATGCCACATTCATGTATCATTAGACACACAACCGTTCACAAAATTACAAATGACGACATCTTGGCAAGAAGTTCCTCCTGGTTTTGATATGTTGGTACTGCCAGATTTGTGTAGCACGCTGATGCTAATCTGTCAAAAGAAAAATCCTGGAACACAGGGAGAAAAGGAAGAAAACATGAGGAGGCATGGCCAAGAACCTGTTGTGCTAGAGAATCACATGGTTGCAGCCAATCTTCCCACCCAGGAAACACCCACTTTTCTGGTCTCTAGGGGAACCTAGTGTTTCTGTCACAGACCTTCCCTAGAACACACCCATTTTAGTTAACCACCAATTCTGATTGGAACTTTTTGGAACATGTTTGCTCTAGGTCCACCTAAGGTCACTTCATGGAGGTCACTTCACTAATTATGACCCCTTTCATGGGAACAGGCCTAAGCTAACCCACACAAGCTGTTCTCTTTTCTGAGTATATTTCTCTGTGGTTGACCTTTTCCTCGCAAACATCACAGGAGGGTCTCAGCCTACTGTATAAATCTTTGGTAAAGTATTCTTTGAGCTATATAAGAAAGGGTGTTACAAAAGCTCCCTGAAATTTATAAAAGTTAACCCCGGCCTAAGGGGAAACAAAAATATTTTCACGTCCCTTTGATCATTGTTTGGGAACTGCTGGACTTATTTTCTGCTTTGTAGTTAAGAAGAAACCTAAAAATAAATAGCCCTACTTTGCAGATTGTTATCTTTTTAATTGGGACTAAGCAAATCCTGTGTTTGCTCTCGGGTAGTGACATTCAAAACAGAATTCTTCTGTGTCTTAAACAGTAATTTACCTAGGAAAGGACAAGGAGGGTGATGCGACACGTGGTTGCTACTGCTGCAAGTTGTAAAACATTGACAGAACTACAGATGCTTCTATGGCACACAGCTTTTCTGAATCACCAGAGTAACATTTAGAGGAAAGCAAATCATTCTCTCAGACATCCTCCCACCTGAAGCATAGCCAGGAAGAGGGGCCAGGAGGAGCCATCACTTAAGAATTTGACTTTATGGAGGGGAAAAAAACCATACGGTTTAGTCTTCTTTTTTTTTTAAGTAGTGAAAGGATATGGGGAGCTCAAAGGAAATCTGAGCCCTCACCCCTTTAGACAAATGTACAAAAATACTTACTGTGTATCTGTAGTTGCATGGGGGTTCTCAGTAATTGAATAGATATCATTTATCAAAGTTAAATCAAGATCAGAGGGACAACTTAATAATGTATAACTCCTGTGGAAATAGAAGCAGTTATTAAAAGTCTCCCACCCAAGAAAAACTCAGGGCCAGTTTTAGAGCAGAATTCTACCATACTTGCAAAAGAGAACTAATGCCAATACTCCTCAAATTGTCCCATAAAATAGAAACAGAAGAATTAATTGCAAATTCATTTTGTGAGGCTATAATCAGCCTGACACCCAAAACTATACAAAGATTCAACAAAGAGCAAGAATTAGCGACCCATTACCCTTATAAACATTGATGCAACAATACTCAATAAAATACCCATCAACTGGTTCTAAGAACACATGGAAAAGATCATCCACCACGATCAAGTCCTTCATCTCAGAGATGCAGAATGTAATCCATAATAGAAACAAACTAAAAGAAAAATGAAAGTGTTAAAAGTCAACAACAACAACAAAAAGAAAAACAAAAACTTTAACAAACATCCCTTTATGATAACTCTTGGAGAGATTAGGGATACAAGGGGCATTCCTAACCATAATAAAGGCAATTATGGTTAGCCAACAGTCAGCATCAAATTAAATGGAGAGAAACTCAAAGCAATTCAGTAACAAGACTGTCCACTCTCTCTTCCTGTCTGTTTAGTATAGTTCTTGAAGTTCTAGCTGAGGCAATAAGACAACTGAAAGAGATCAAGGGGATACAAATTGGAAAGGAAGAAGTCAAACGTATCATTGTGTTCAGATGCTATGATAATATACATAAGAGACCCCAAAAATTCTACCAGAGAACTAATACAGCTGACAAACACTTTCAGTAATATGGCTCGGTACAAGATTAACTCAAAAATATCAGTAGCCCTTTTATATACAGATCAAAGAGGAAATGGAAGCTAGAAGTTCAGCAGCCAGAACAAAGCAGGGGGCCTATGGTATCCATACACACAGAGGTACAGAGACATCGGGTACATCAGGTCAACTGGGTACCTCAAACATTCCCAAGGATACAGGGAGATGAGAAGCCCAAAGGCAGACCATGGCACATGACCAGTATGGTAGGCTAGTAAGCACATGCTTGAATCAACATTCCGGGATTTGTAACTATTCTTTGGAAAGAATTTGCACATGTAATTATGGTACAGGTTTTAAGGTGGTTGATTATGAGAATCGTCTAAGCATCATCACAGTTGTCTTCTAGGAGGTAAACTAGACAACCATAAAAGGCTATGTGGCCACAGAGATAAGAGATGGTGACATATTGCCATGGGGCCAGGATCACTGTAGTACCAGCAGGATGAGAAGCTGAAGGAAACAGAGAATCTATTCTCCTCCAAAGCTTCGAGAACAAAGATGCCCCTGTCAACACCTTGATCTCAGACTTAAGGCTTCTAGAACTGTGAGACATTAAGAAGCTATTACTTTAGACTCCTCGTATTGTGGTGATTGGCCACAGTATTTTAAAAACTGAGTACTTCTAACTTTAGGAATAGAATAGAGAATGAGGATTTAAAAGTAAGAGGTAACAAAAGAAAAAATTTAAATGTCGTAGAAGTCAAAGCAAGAATTTAAAAACAGATGAGCAGAGGCAAGATGCTGGAGCAGAGAAAACAAAACTAAGATTGGGTAGAAGCCATTGGTAAGACAAATGGAGTCGGCTAGCAAAAACTAAGAATCTATGGTGTGTCTGACACTACCATAAGCATTTTCTAGGCATTGACTCAATCTCGTAGCAACCGTATGTTCAACCCTACTCCTTGGCTGAGAAAAATAAATTTAAACAAGCAATAACAAGGACCAAAACAGAGATGTCAAATCACTTGTCCTAGGTAAGTATGACTAGGATTTGAGGCCAGAAATTCTGATTCAAGCACCTATATTTTAACTCCTGTTGTACTTCCCTTCAATTCAACTCTAAGATGTTTTTAGAAGTTTTGGCTTATCCTTTATCAAGCTAACTGATAGCTCTGAGGTAGAAGTATTTTTGTAAGAACAGTTTGTAAAGGAAGGAAGAGAGAATAGAAAGGCTACATAGCTTTGACCTTATCTTCCCATCTGATAGAAAAAGGAAGGATTCTGTTGAAGCTGAGGTAGAGAGGCAAGTTGTAGGCCGTGTAGGAAGGATTATGATGGTATAATGAAACAGAGAGTGCTTAGTCAGAAGTTAGTCATTCCATTGATTAGCTCTTGATGCTTTTTGTCATCTGTGACTAAGGAATGATTTCATCATGTAGAAAGCAACATACAGAGGAGAATAGGATGTTTCATCTGTTATATGGAAAGTATTTTGATCGTAGCCAAGGAAAGAATCAAACAAGTGAAAAAAATGTTTCTTGTTAGTGGAGGTGTTGGAGAAATGAGCTGTTGGTGGTCAAGAAGATGAACCAGAGCTTAAGAGTGTTGTATGATAAAGGACTCATTGAAATACTAAAGACTAGAATGCTAACTGGCATGAGAGGAATTAAAAGGCTTCAAGGAAAAGGGACAGGACCAGTTGGTTCTCACCATGAAGGTGTTTGATTGTAGTCAACAACCAGGAGGCCATTTTAGTGTGATGGTGGCATGGGTCCTGGGAAGCAAAATCAGCAGAGGACTCTACAAGACTCAACTCAAAGGGGAATCAGAATTTTATGTTTTGTTTTGTTTTGTTTGTTTTTTGTTTTTTGATTTTTATGGTCTTTACCAAGTAAACCTCAAGTTCTCAGGACCACTGCACACTTAAAACAATCTTTTTATTGGTGTTCCGTTTGTCCTTTTACATGGCACAATTGAAAAGAACAGAACCACACTCTGTGTGACCTCAGACAAATAACTTCTAGAGCCTCAGGTTTCCTATCTAAAAATATGGATTCCTGTGTATGTGTGTGTTTAGGGGTATGGGGAGTGGATGTGTGTGTGTGTGTGTGTGTGTGTGTGTGTGTGTGTGTGTGTGTGTGTGTGTGTGGGTATGTGTGTATGTGTGTATGTATGCATGTGTTTGTGCCTTTCTGTGTGTGTGTATTTGCATATGTGTGTATGTAGGTGTGTGTGTCTGTGTGTATATGTGTGTGTGTGTGTATGTATGTGTGTGTTTTACATTTGTGGTGAAACATTAAAGGGATGATAATCAATGTCTAGAAGCATGCCTGATATTTAGTTGTTAGTCCATAAAGTAATTAAGAACCAATTAGATGATGTAATTTATTAGGTGACCATTCATCTCTAAAGATATGATGTCATGATCTTTTACACTCATCAGCATGTACAAATGTTAGCAGCACACTTGTTCTTCTTGAACTAGCTGTTTACTTGGATCTCTCTTGCATCCACTGGCCCTTGTACAAGGAGAGATTCCATGTGCCAACCCCTTGTTCTGTACCTCTGAGGACTTCTAATTTGGAGGAGGATTGGTATGGGTTTTTTCAACTTTGGGAACTCTTACAAAATTCCACTATGACACATTTCCCTTCCTCAGAATGATGCTCTATTGAAACTACTCAGAGAGCATTTATTTTTAACATTCTCCCCACGATCTAAGTTATTATATTTTTAAAGTACTGGATTCAATAGTTTCAAGTACCTATGCCACTTCTTTCCACGGTGTAATTTTTATTCTCATTTATGTCACTTTATGCTTCTTTGAGGGGTCTTATGTAACACCTAAGGGCACCATGTTGAGCCACAAACCTGCTCCTTTTAGCCCAACAGCTACCATAAAAAGTAAAATAAGTAGAGTGTAGTTTGGCTGATATATTCAGCCTGAACCTACACACACTCTCTATCTAATATTGAGTGAAAATTTCTCTCCTGTCACTTCCTCTGTCATCTATAAGTTGGTCTGGATTCTACTGAAGTCTTCTGGGTCTAGAGACACTTGGATGCACTTTGTGAAAATGTGGAACCAAGAATGATACGAAAGAAGGCAGTGGAGAGGAAGAATGATAGCTTGAGACCAGTATGCCAGTCATAGCCATAGTGTCGGACATACGGGTTGAGAGGTTCACATGTGTCTATGTACTTAGGCATCTGGGTGGGGTATTCACCGACACAGGAAATCTGCCAGGCTGTCTCTCAAGGGGCCAGCTAGCATGGCAGTCCTAACTTGAATGACACTTTAAAGATCAATACTCAGACTCACACACAGGATCACGGGTTTCGAAACCAGATCTTGGGCACAGACTCATACTAAGTAATTTATAAGGAGGTATATGTATAGACATCCAGAGCAGATGCTTGTGAGCTCTCGTGAGACACCCCTCCCCCACCTACCAGTGGATGGGCACAAATGGGAGGTTGTCCTCCCTTTATGGTTGAGACCATTTTAATCCATGGATTGTCTGGTCAGCACTGCCAGGATGAGGCACTTAATGCCATAGAAACATAAAACTGTTCTGTGAGACTATTGGAATGTTCTCTCATGAAGAACCTTCTCTTATCAACTGTTTGGCTACCTTGAAATGTGCTGGCATAGGAAAGATGGGATAGATGTTTGCTTTCACTCCGTTTTACAGTTTTCTGAATAATGATATTTTAGCCACCTCCCCTGGTGACCAAAGCATGTTTTTAGAACTGGAATTCTTGATTTTCCAGGCAATTCAATCACCAATTCTGACCCCTCTGTGAGTTCCATGAAAAATGTTCTTTAATGGTTCCTGACACTCCAGGTACCCAGCAGCCGTTTCTAAAACCCGAAGCTCCATGAGAAACACACATACGATCCCAGGGGTTTAGAAAGAATCTGCTTAACTTTAATATATGACTATATAATTCCCATTTGTAGGATTCTTGTCATGATAACTGAGGATGCTCCCTTGTGAATGAAGCACTGCCCAGAAAGTAATATGAAAAAATCATGGTTCTAACGTGAACTTCGAACCTTTGGAATAGTTGCTGGTATTCTCTGGAGTCCATGCCAGGACATACACTCGTGTTTTAGCCACTCTCACACTGACCTCTTCGGTTAATAGTGCTATTTTTCCATTGCAGGTTTAAGTTTATCTATTCATGGGGCTGAAAAGCGCTTGCAAATCCATCAACGGCGAAGTGTGGCAAGCCGCCCAGGGTCACGACGTCGCCTGCCTGTGGTCAGGCATTCCTCACTCCCACCAGGCAGACGGTCAATAAAAATGGAGGCCAGCTCTTCTGGAATCACTAATGGAAAAAACAAAGTTTTCCACGCAGGTAATGAATGGGCAGGTTCAACAGGGACCCGTCTCATCAGCAACCTTATGCACCTACATTTTCCTGCAAGTACAGCATGCTATGTCTCCAGTTAGCTTACATTTTAAAAAGAAGTCTTATTTTTCTCTTCTCTTTACTCTAATCAGTGGCAAACGTCCTCAGGACCAGTAAGCAGAGGCAGCTGAGGGTGTGTGGGGTGAACAGGACAGAGAAGGTTAAGGACAGATTCCACCTATGCTGGTAAAAATCTAAACAAAAACCATAATGATAAACGCTTACTAAGTTCAAAAAAAACCCTCTTGGACAATAGAACAGAGTTAGCCATTTTCCTGATAATTCGCTATTAAAAAAAAAATCCAGGGAATATTTTATTACAAAATGTCCTTCCTGAATGTGAATTATCTAGACTGGTTTGCATCACTCCCAGTGAAACATTAGATTAAATTTCAAGATTTTGTAAAGCATTTGTAATCTCTTAAATTTGTTAAGCCAATTCTACATTAAAACCTGTGATTTCAACTAAAAAGTTTCATGTGCTTGTTTGGAAAGAGGCTCATTTAAGTGTTCATCCATGCGCTAACTCAACGGCTATGTTTAGAGTCCTTGCTGTATGCGAGACATTGTTCTGGAAATACCAGTGAACAAGACGATGTTCCGGCCGGGTAACTTTATAGAAACACTGAGTTAGAAGATGATTCAGAAGTCACTTAGA